>NW_022292498.1:0-2202 GCF_002776525.5 Piliocolobus tephrosceles | reverse complement strand
CAAGGGGTCATCATTGCTTTGAAAGTCCAACATTCTTGAGAATAAAGAAAAAAAGCAACCGAGGTACTACATAGCTTATTGCAGAATTCAGATATGAATTGGGATTGCTCTGAAAAATATTGGCATGTTTTCCTATATGAAGACAAGTATTTCTTAAAGTGTAGAAAGTATTTATAGAAATGTTTGAGGGCACAGTCATGGCAAAAGAAAATTTCACTCTAACTTCAAATATAGCCCAGCTTAACACGAAGAAAGCTGTCATCTGATGAATGGTCATTTTTATGTATTTAGCAACTTTTCTTAATATTTTGTAAATACATTAGTCTGGTAGCCTCTTTCATAGGTACGCAAACTTTCTTTATTAATTGTGAAATGCTCACCTTGCCTAGTGATGGCTAACTAGTGGGATGCGGTCACAACCATGAGCTCTGTATTTGTGTTTTTACATTTTGTCTAGTCCTTTGGGGTTTCTTCATTAATTTACACGCCCTAGCTCAATTTCCTCCTCATTAACATTCTCTAAATACATTTGCATTTAATTTCAATCATGAAAATATTTTCTTGTGTGTGATTATTGTTGCCGGAGGTTTCTTAGGTCTTCATATTTTCAATGAGTCCTGTAGAGGGTGTCTTATTTTTATGTATTTATATATTTATGTATTATTTTGAGATGAAATCTCACTCTGTCATCCAGGCTGAGGTGCAGTGGCGTGATCTCAGCTCACTGCAAGCTCTGCCTCCTGGGTTCACGCCATTCTCCTGCCTCAGCCTCTCAAGTAGCTGGTAGTACAGGCGCACACCACCATGCCCGGTTAATTTTTTGTATTTTTAATAGAGATGGGGTTTCACCATGTTAGCCAGGATGGGCTCGAAATCCTGGCCTCGTGATTCGCCTGCCTCAGCCTCCCAAAGTGCTGGGATTACAGTCATGAGCCACCATGCCCGGCCGAGATATATATATATATATATACACACACACACACACATACACACACGCACACACATATATATACACACACACACACATACACACACACACATATATATACATATATTTTTTTTTCATGATTTTTCAAGCTAGTATTGAGTGGTCCAGGATGGAAATAAAATACTGCTTTCTGTCCTCCACAAAAGGTGGAAATTTATTCAAAATCTTTCTTCAAGATGTATTTTATCACCTCCACTAAACTGTAAATAAGGTACAGTGTATCCTGATATCTTACTATTGCTTCTTGGGATCTAGTGAGAGAACTATGTCAATTAACATTTTTAAAAAGCCAATATAAGATTAACCAATGGAGATACCATTAAATATTAATCTCTTTAACCCTTTAGCTAATATTTCACGTACAAAATTTTATTATACATTCCATATATTCAGGTTTCGTAGTATTTAAAGTCATGATCACATTGTCTCGTGTTAGGATTTCCCCTGTTGTTTAAAGATCTGGACATTTCAAAGTACATGAGTTTATCAAGATCATGTTAATTTAGATGTTATGACCAAATTTTGGTGATTTGGGTTGTCCAACTGTGCAAATATCAGAATAGGGATAGTCTCTTATCTTTATTCTGCCTAATGCCTGCAATAAGGTATTTACTTATTTAGTTTTTCTTTATCCACTGTGGTCTATGCCTTCTTCCTTGCTTTTTTCCCCCAGTCATTATTTTAAAGGTTTATTATGCACTGAGGACAGAACATCCAAAAATGGTTTAAGCAGGGGCCAGACTTTCCAGAAGCTCAAGAGGTATTGAGGGATTCCAACTCTGGAGTAAATCTGTTCTGGAATTCAATAGTCTCTATGGTGGAGTGGTTTAAAGGAAGATGTGCTACCTAACTTACTAGTGAAGTTGGGAAAGATTCCATTAAAAGATGCCACTGAAAACAGGAACAGGTCTTGAAAGGTGAGTAAATTTGCTTAGGATGGAGATTGTATGGAAGGTCTTCCAGGTGGGAGCACAATAATTACAAAGCAGTAGAAGCATGAAAGAACACAGGACGCTAGGAGAAACAAGCCACAGCTGATGTGTGGGCTGGCGTGACCTTGTTCTCTGATCACAGTGGAGGAGTGGAAGGGAGATGACACAGAGGGTGATGCCAGCATGGAACATACTAATAGAAGTTTCCTTTTGACATTCTACTCTGAAACCAGTTGATTTATAACTATTTTTCCTATGAATTGCTCTAGGAACATAAAAAAT
>NW_022292497.1:0-2678 GCF_002776525.5 Piliocolobus tephrosceles | reverse complement strand
GAAGGAAGGAAGGAAGGAAGGAAGGAAGGAAGGAAGGAAGGAAGGAAGGAAGGAAGAAGGGAGGGAGGGAGGGAGGGAGGGAAGAGAGAGAGAAAGAGAGAGAGAGAGAAAGAAAGAAAGAAAGAAAGAAAGAAAGAAAGAAAGAAAGAAAGAAAGAAAGAAAGAAAGAAAGAAAGAAAAGAAGAAAGAAGGAAAGGAGAGAAAGAAAGAAAAGGAACATAGAAGGAAAGAAAGAAGAAAGAAAAGAAAGAGAGAAACAAGGAAGGGATGAAAGAAGACAGAAAGAAAAAGAGATAAAGGAAGATAAAAGGAAAGAAAGAAAGGGAGAAAGAAAGAAAAGAAAGAAGGAAAAAAGAAGTAAGAAAGAAGGAAAGAAAGAAGTAAGAAAGAAAGAGAGAAAGAAAAGAAAGAAAGTGAGAGAGGAAAGAAAGCAAGAATTAAAGAAAGAAGAAAGAAAAAAAGGAAAGAAAAAAAGAGAAAGAAAGAATGAAAAGAAAGAAAGAGGGAAAGAAGAAGGAAAGTAAGAAAGAAGGGAAGAAAGAAAGAGGGAAAGAAAGAAAAGAAAGGAAGAAAGAAGAGAGAGAGAAGGAAAGAAAGGAAGGTAAAAAAGAAAGAAAGACAAGAAAGAAAGCAAAAAAGACTACAACACCTGGTATTCCCAGGCGGTCTCCCATCCAAGCACTAAAGAGGCCCGATCCTGCTAAGCTTCCGAGATCAGAGGAGATCGGGCACGTTCAGGGTGGTATGGCTGCAGATGCCAGCAGAGGTGCCTGGCTGCCCCAAGAGCCCGGCCCAGCCATGCTGGCTGGCTTCCAGCCAGCACTGCCTGCCAGTGCCGCAGGGCTCTGATCAGGACCCCTGAGAAGCTCACCCACGGCCGTCCCCTGGCTCCCGAGCTTCCAAGTTTCCACCACGTCAGACATGCTTGGAAGAAGGGGTGCTCAGAGGCATCAGAGCCCAGGGCCCCCAGTCATGGGAAGCTATCCAGTACTCCGCCCTGTCAGGAAGGTATTCTTTTGGATTCCTGGCCACTCAGAAGCTCCTGAGAAGCCCCCTCTTGCCTGACCCACCCAGAGTCATCATGGCTGGCCAAGGGCAAAGAGTCAGCCCAACCCTGTGTGGCCTTTTTCTCCCAATGCCCCCACAATGGTCGCTTGTCCTTACCACGACCGTGCCAGTGGGCAAGAGGGCGTGGGGGGTTAGGGGTTGGGTGATGGCCCTGCTTTGCTCCGGGCTGTCACTAGAGCTGGTAGCTTGATCCCCTATGAGAGGGGCTTGGAGAAACCCAGACACACCCCACCACCACCAAGAACAAATCCAAAGACCCATACACAGACACAACCGGGCACTCCCATGTGGGAACCCACACATGCGCATGCACACATACACAGACACACACACACACAAAAAAAACACACACACACACCTGCACGCACACACAAACAGCTTGAAGGAGAGCAAGGAAGAGATGGATGGAGAGATTGAAACCGAGGGAGGGAGACACACAGCAATGGAGAGAGACAGGGGAGGGGGAGAGTTAAAGAGACAGAGAGTCAGAGAAAGAGAGAGGAACAGGGAAAGAGAGAGAGAGACAGAGGGAAGGTGACAGAAGTATTGCAAGGTGCAGAGGCCAACCCAGAAGAGAGAGGGGGAGGAAGTTAGAGAGCGATAGAGCCTTGGAGAGGGAGCGCCATGATCCATTAGTCAGGGCCCTATTGAGCAGACCAGGATAGGATGGAGGGGGCTTGGGCTGGGCCAGAACAGGGTGGCCAGGACGTCCATGTGAGAGGAGCAATGGAGTGCAGAGATGGGTTTTGTCGTGGATTAATTGCTTGTTTTGGAGGTGGGTTTCATAGGCTCCTTAATTTGTTGGCACCTCCATGTGGTCTTAGTGCAGTGCTGTTAGCCCCCTGATCTGCAGAGTGCACCTGACTGATTGGCCAGAGCCATGGCACCAGGCATGCCCACAGGGCCCGAGGCCTGGGTCTCTGGCATGTCCCTCGGACTAGAGTTTACACGAAGTTGGTAGCAATGGGAATCTTGCTGCACAGGGAATGTTTTCCTAGTGGCTTGCGAAGCAATGTCCTTCTCTTGGATAAAGCAGTCCCTGCGTTCTGAAGAGGAAGTCTTGGCTGGCATGTGTGGCACCCGCTGCCCCTGCCCAAAACCTTCCCCCGGTTTGGAAGGTTGCGGTGGAGCCCGATGAGTGAATTTAATTCCCTGGGCATTCAGGGAGTGGGAAAGCACCGTGAACAGCAGGGAACTCACGCCTGCGCCTTTGGGACCCAGCCTCCTGCCCTCCCCTGCTGGAGTCGGGCTCCTGCTGGGGCAACGGCTAGGCATTAGTGGTGGAATGCTGCTGCCCAGTGGTGCTTTGGTGGCACACCCCCAGAAGGAGGTCCCCGGATGCGGTGGGGGTGTAGGGGCACGATGATGGGGGAGCAGAGTCAAGGGAGGTTGGGAACCATGGTGACAGTAGGGGGAAGTGAGGGAGGGGGGAAGTCACAAAAGCCTACAGCAGGCCGAGTGCAGTGGATCATGCCTGTAATCCCAGGATGTTGGTATGCCCACGTGGGTGTATCACGAGGTCAGGAGATCCAGATCAGCCTGGCTTATACGGTGAAACCGGTCTCTACTAAAACTACAAAACATCAGCCGGGTGTGGTGGCAGCCACATA
>NW_022292495.1:0-1481 GCF_002776525.5 Piliocolobus tephrosceles | reverse complement strand
TTTTTTTTTTTTTGAGATGGAGTTTCGATCTTGTTGCCCAGGCTGGAGTGCAATGGCGCGATCTCGGCTCACCGCAACCTCCGCCTCCTGGGTTCAAGCGATTCTCCTGTCTCAGCATCCCGAGTAGCTGGGATTACAGGCATGCGCCACCACACCCAGCTAATTTTGTATCTTTAGTAGAGACAGGCTTTCTCCATGTTGGCCAGGCTGGTCTTGAACTCCTGACCTCGGATGATCCGCCCGCCTCTGCCTCCCAAAATGCTGGGATTACAGGCATGAGCCACCACTCCTGGCTCATAGAAATATTTATTACCGGCCGGGAGCGGTGGCTCAAGCCTGTAATCCCAGCACTTTGGGAGGCGGAGACGGGAGATTGAGATCATCACGAGGTCAGGAGATCGAGACCATCCTGGCTAACCCGGTGAAACCCCGTCTCTACTAAAAAATACAAAAAACTAGCCGGGCGAGGTGGCGGGCACCTGTAGTCCCAGCTACTCGGGAGGCTGAGGCAGGAGAATGGCGTAAACCCGGGAGGCAGAGCTTGCAGTGAGCCGAGATCCGGCCACTGCACTCCAGCCTGGGCGACAGAGCGAGACTCCGTCTCAAAATAAATAAATAAATAAAATAAAATAAAATAAATAATAAATAAATAAAAACCGCCTATGCTACATGGGTGATTCAGCTGTAATTAACAGAACATCCAACCCAAAGTAGCTTAAACAACATTGTTTAAGTTTGTTAGCTTGATCTGCTTCATAAGATTAAGAAGTCTATGGTGCTGGGCCCAGTTCAGCTGTGGCAGGGATCTTGGTCAGCTTGTCTGCTCTGCTCCTGGTCTTCTCTTAGTCTCAAGGTGGCTCTGCAGTCCCAAGAATCATGTCCTCACCCAGCAGAGGCAGAGAGTCTCGTAGAGAGTGTCGTACCCCACACCAACTCTTTAACAGAAGGACAGCATTCCTAAAGCACCCTTTCCCACACTCTCCCCTGCAACAGCACACTTCCTCTCGTATCTCCTTGGCCCCAAATTGGTCATGTGCCCTTGCTCAGTCCTGGACCTGGCCCCTTCCCCGAGATCAAGAGAGCACCACAGATGGCTGAAATCGCCTGGTTCTGTTGGAAGGAACAAGGAGGAAAGTCTTCGAGGCAGGCGGCCCACAGTGCCTGTAACACTGGAGAGCTGATCTGTAGAAGGCGTGCAAAAAAAATTCCATTTTCCCTGAAGAACCAGAGAGAAAGGATTCCCACTGAAGTAGGAAGGAGATGACAACCTCAGTTCTCCTCATCTTGTCCACCATGGGTCCTGCAGAGCTTAGGGGGTGTGTGGGTACTGGATGGCAAAGATCCAGGACCTGGGCAGAGATGGGATCCACCCTCAGCCCAGGGTTATGACAATACACTTGGAAACTCCACTCGATTGTTCTTCTGCCTCCTCATCACTGTCCTACTCTGTGCCATGGGACACAGAGCACTGCTCCACAGGC
>NW_022292494.1:0-11170 GCF_002776525.5 Piliocolobus tephrosceles | reverse complement strand
TGATATAAATGATGAATTGATGGGTGCTGACGAGTTGATGGGTGCAGCACACCAACATGGCACAAGTATACATATGTAACAAACCTGCACGTTATGCACATGTACCCTAGAACTTAAAGTATAATAAAAAGAAAAAGAAAAAAAAAAAAAAAGAAAATTATGCCAGGATTAAGTTAATGCTTGCACTAGAATACTGCTGTGAAAATCGGGATATCAACAGTTAGATTAACATCATTTTACAACTGACTCTTATGATGCATTTGGCATGTTTTGACTTTAAAAGTATCAATCTAAATCTTTAATTTTGCAATATTCATCATAGCAATGACAAATGATGATTAAAAAAACTCTACCTGGAATGTTGCCATTTGCCCTATTTTCTACTAAAGATAAACTTCATTTTATGTAGTTATTATGTGGCATAAACTATGCCAAATATGTTACATATCTCAGTAACTATAAGAGCTCTTTGAAGTAAATATAAACTCTATGAGGGTAAGTACGTAAAAATAAGCTCTATGAGTTTGTCTGTTTTGTTCACAGATACACATCTAGTACTTAGTACTGTGTCTGCCACATGGTAGGGGTTCAATATATATTTATTAAATTGAATAAATTTTACCAATGGGTTAAGTGAAAGTGCTATGTACATAAATACAAAACCATAATTTTGTTTGGCTAGATTCTTAGCTTCCATCTTTGTGGTTATATAGAGCAGACTTTCTGAGAAAAACTCTCTTTTTCTTGCAGATATAGAAAGAGCAATCAATAATTCTGCATAATTTTTTAGCTTTCTTCTGTAGGTTTACAACAGCAAGGCCTCCAAGCTGCAGATCAGATAGTAGAACTGATTACTAGAGGATAAATGGCATGCATGGTAAGAGTTGTATTGATATTAAAATATAGTTTCAGAAGACTTTAAACTTAGAAAACTGATGTTCTCTTGAGACCTTACATTTGCAGGACACCTAAACTGAACTTTAGCCTACTGAAGTTAGCCCAAAATGATGAGGAAAGATAGTTGAGAGGCATTCTTAAGCAGACCATAGTAGCTAAGTTCACTCGCAGATCATCAGTCCACTTTTATACCTTTCGCTGGAATCAAGTTTCGCTCTATTCCAATCTAGGATAAAAGAGAGACGATGAAGGTCCATGGAACACGAGTTTGGAACCACTGTGGTCAAAGATCAGGGAAGTCCATGCATAGAGCTAACTTGGGATTTCGAGGTCATTGGACAAGGTCATTTAAGAGATCTCTTTTTAAAATGCAGGTGGATACTGGATTAGGGAAGCCGAAAATAGGCAACACTGGTGAATCCAGAAAGCGAAAACCCGAAGATCATGCCCAAAGTCTCTCTTTATGGCCATTTTCCCTGTCTGCACCCGAGGTGTCCACTGCTATTTCTTTAGCACAGGTTCCATATATTTTGGAAACATATTTTGTTTTGGAACCAGTTGATTTCTGATAGAATGACTACCAGCAAACTTAAGGCAGATAACTAAGTTAGTAAAATGCTTTAATATCAAAAACTGCTTCACTGAAAGTACAAGTTCGCATGCTAGTGTTAAATTTGGGGTTATAGTTTCTGTTGATAATCCACAGCTCTAAAAATGCTCCTTACCCTATTCAGAACAATTACTTTATCTCATTTTATTTTACTGTAGTAGGAACACTTAACATGAAATATATCCTCTTTACACATTTTTTATTCTCCTAGTTTTTTTAGTGTTGTGGGACTCAGCACTTGATCTGTAGGATCTGATATATCTCCAGGCTTCTTTACAAATGTTTACGTGTCTAATACAGTACTGTTGACTACAGGTACAGTGTTGTAAGCAGATATCTAGAATGTATTCATCTTGCTTAACTGAAACTTCATTCCCGTTGCTTGGTAACTTGGATTATTATTATTATTATTTCTCCCTCTCCCCAGACCTTGGCAACCATCATTACACTCTGATTCTACAAATTTAACTATTTTAGATACATCAAATAAGTGAAATCGTGCAATATATGTCTCTCTGTGACTGGCTTATTTCTCTTAGCCTAATGTCGCTGGGTGCACTTACGTTGTCACATATTGAAGCATTTCCTTCTTTTTAAAGGTTGAAGAGTATTTCACTGTATATACATTTCACATTTTTAAAATTTCATTCATCTGTAGGTGGATCATTTAGGTTATTTTCACATCTTGGCTATAGTGAATAATGCTACAACAATCAAGAGAGTGCCAGTATCTCTTTGAGACCACGATTTCAACTCTTGAGTAAGTTCCCAGAAGTAGGATTGTTGGTTCATACAGCAGTTCTATTTTTAATATTTTGAGGAACCTCCATACTGTTTTCTATACCGAGTGCACCTTTTTGCACTCCCACCAACAATGTGAAAAAGTTTTAATTTCTCTACATTCTCACCAACATTTGTTGTCTTTTGTTTTTCTGATTATAGTCAATCTGGCAGGTGTGAGGTAATATCTCGTCATGGTTTTTATTTGTATTTCCCTGATGCTTAGTGACATTGTGTATTTTTTAATATACCTATTGGCCATTTTTAATAGATCTCAAGCTAGGAATTTGAATGCACTGAAAAAAATGCAAGAAATTTCCAAGGGAGTATAAATACAAAGGCTATCAGTTGTTTTTACTAAAGGTAGCTAGTTACATTAATATGAAAACCCTATGTCATTTTACCTGGGGTGACTGAAAGAGAAAGGCAGAAAGCTTCAAATGTTGATAATAACTTTAAAAAATGATTAATGAAGTCCTTAGATGAAAAATCAAGCAATTCTCTAAATTTATTCTTGTAGCTGTTTAATATGATTTATTGTAAGTTCTTTACCTTCCTGGTGGAATATTAATTAGTGCACACACACACGTATATCATTAATATTTTTTCAAGTCACTTAAAATATACTGCCTCTCCAACCTTGTGATCCGTTCCTAAGACGGGTGACAAATCGCAATTGCTGCTGGCGCAAAGCTAAAAGGAAATTGTAAAAATTACTACATGTCCTTAGGGTTAATCAGTAATGTGAGAAACATAGTGAAAAAGAAACAATTACCTTTTTAGAGCTTTAACAATAGGCTCTGACTCAGACTGTTTTATCCTGACCTTTCTATTTGAACCTGTGTCTAGGGTAAGTAACCACTACTTCCTCATTTGTAAAATAAATTTTCATTCTCTTTTTTAAAAGATTTGTTTTCAGAGAAGTTTAAGTTCACAGAACAATTGAGAAGAAGGTATAGAGTTTCCATCTACTCCCTGCCCCACACATGCATAGCCTCCCTCATTTTCAGCACCCCTACCAATGTGATACACTTGATAAACAACATTGATACATCATTATGTAAACCGAAAATAAAATTCCAATCCCCTGCCCCCAACCATCTGAATGGGCCCCTCCTCTCAGCCAAGGGCATTCCAAAGTTAGTCTAGAAAACTAGTTTCAGACCATGATGGAAAAGGGGAGCCACAGGCCCCATTATACCCACCTCCTTGTGGGAATTACTGATGGAACAGACTCTTTTAGTCTGATAAGAAACATTTACAATCCATTTTCTCTGAAGCCTGCTACCGGAGGCTTCATCTACATGATAAAACCTTGGTCTCCACAACCCCATATTATAATCCAGATATATCTTTCTATTGATAATAACACTTTCAGTCAATTGCTAGTCAGAAAATCTTTGAATCTGCTTATGACTTGGAAGCCACTCTTCCAGTCATCCTGCATTTCTGGACTAAACCCATGTACATATTACATGTATTGATTGATGGTTCATGTCTCCCTAAAATGTATAAAACCAAAATGTTTGCTGACCACCTTGAGGACACGTCATTAGGGCCTCCTGAGGCTGTGTCATGGTAGTGTAGCTAAGCTTCACAAAACAAACTTTCTAAATTGATGGTGACCTGTCTCAGATACTTTTGGATTCACAATTATCACCCAAAGTCCATAGTTTATATTAGAGTTTACACTTTATATTGCACATCCTAGGGGTTGGACAAAGGAAAATGATACACATCCACAATTGTAGCATCATACAGAGTATTTTCATTACCCTAAAAATCCTGTGTGCTCTACTCATTCATCCATGCCCCCCATGACTCTGACAAGTATTGATATTTTTATTGTCTTGTCTTTATAGTTTTAACTTTCCCAGAATGTCACATAGTTGGAATCATACAGTATGTATTTTTGTTAGATTGACTGCTTTCACTTCTTATGCATTTAAGGTTCTTCCATGTCTTTTCATGGCTTTCCATAACTAAATAGCTTATTTTTATTTTTGTTTTATTTTATTTGAATTAATTTTTGTTTTCTTTTGAGATGGAGTCTCACTCTGTCACCAGGCTGGAGTGCAATGATGCTATCTTAGCTCACTGCAACCTCCACCTCCCAGGTTCAACTGATTTTCCTGCCTCAGCCTCCCAAGTAACTGGGACTACAGGCTAGTGCCACCTATAGTCCAGCTACTTTTTATATATATATATATATATTTTTTTTATTTCCTCTCAAATTTACTTCTCTTCCTTGTCATCATATCTCATTTAATGGCACAACAATCTGCCAAACTGCTCAAGACAACAACTTAGAAGTTATTTATCACTTCTCCTTTCCTCATCACTCAAATTCAAAATCACTGTGTCCTCTAATTCTAAAATTCATATCGGCACCATTCACATTTTGCTGTCCCTTTTTATATTCCCCAATTCACTCTATGGTCTTCTCTTGCCCAGACTAAAAAAGCTTAGTTTTTTTTTTGTTTTGTTTTTGTTTTTTGTCTGTTCCAATAGATCCCCATTGTACCTGGATTTAAAACCAAATTTATATTATGGACAATAGGTTATATATGAACTGGTTCTTGGTTATTTATTTTGACTCATTTTCTGCCATTTCTCTCTTTTATAGCCACATGAATTTTGCTGTTCATTTGTTGGTTTGTTTTGTTTTGGTTATTTTACAAAAAATATTAAAATTCTTTCCAAGGTGGAGCTTTTAGTCCTGATGATCTTTCTGTCAGGTATGATGTATTTCTAACTGCCTTGCTGGCTTTTTCTTGTCAAGTAAGCTTCAGTCCACATTTTTTTCTCCATTGTACTTTTTATATTTTTAGTAGAGACAGGGTTTCAACATGTTGGCCAGGATGGTCTCGATCTTTTGACCTCCTGATCAGCCCACCTCAGGCTCCCAAAGTGCTGAAATTACAGGCGTGAGCCACTGCACCCGGCCTTCCCCTTTAACATTGAATGATATTCCCTTGTCTGAATATTCCAAATATATTTATCCATTTACCTACTGAAGAACATCTTGGTTGTTGGCAAGTTTGGGCAGTTATTAATAGAGATGCTTCAAATACCTGTGTCCACATTTTTGTGTAAACATAAGTTTTCAGCTCTTTTGGGTAAATACCAAGGTGCATGATTGCTGAATAATATAATGAGTATATTTAGTTTTGTGAGAGATTGCCAAACTGTTTTCCAAAGTGGTTGTGCCATTTTGCAATCCCACCAGCAATGAATGTGAATTCCTGTTGCTCCACATCCTCACCAGCATTTGATATGTTTTGGCATTTAGCCATTCCAATAGATGTATAGTGGCATCTCATTGTTGTTTTAATTTGCATTTCCTGGATGACATATGATATGAATCATCTTTTCATGTTTATTTCCATCAGCATATCTCCTTTGGTGAGATGTCTGTTAAGGTCTTGGCCCATAAAATGTACTTTCTTGGTACTAGTCTTATAGATATTACTTTTTGTATAGATATTTCCTAAGGAGTCGTTAGATTGCTATTAAAATAAAAATAAATTTGTGGAAATTTCAGGAGAGGAGTTTCATGCAATTATCACAAACATTCTGAATCATACTGTATTTGTTACATGCAATATGAGGAGCAAATCAGGTATTATATTTACAGTAGTAGAATTCTTCCTGATTTTTGAAAGTGGAAAACCATTTCTACATTAAATCAATGTTGTAATATTTTATAAGTAGTGAACATCTACAGGTAATTTTCAAAAAACATGTTTTGGGACTAATAGCCAAAGAAATTACTATTAAATATGTATTTCTAATGAAAACATGTCTTTATAAATAAAATACTCAAAGTGCAATGTAGTTCTGGAGTCCAGAGCTCTTTCTGGCACATCATAAGGGTTCAATAAATATTTGTATAATTAAATGAATTTTACAGATCCTGAAAGTGCTATGTATAGTAAACAAAAAATAATATCCTTGTTAGACTAAATGCTTACTTTTCACCCATATCACATTGAAAAGTAAGGTCTTCCAGAAAGCTATCATATCTATAGAACTACTATGATTCCTTTATTTATTACTAGGCATCAAAATAATATAACTGTACATAGCAAGACAATAATTAAGTGTCAAAGATGGAATCATATTCCTTCAAACTAAAAACTTTACTTGAAATTTTTAAAAGTCTAAAAATGAATAAAACTAAAATACAAGTTTTAAAATTCAGGATGCCCACTAAGGAAATCAGTTTTTTATTTTTAAATCTGACCACAAATAAGGCATCTTCTATTTTTATTGCTTTGTATGCAGTATGATAAAAGCTTGAGGCAAGGAGTGCATCTAAGGTCATACTTACCCCAATGCCAAAGTAACTTTTGAGCTAAAATTTTATATGACATCCTGCTACCCAATTTATTCCAATGGATATTTTGGATAACTAATATGTAAGAATGATATTTAAGCATACCCAATACATTTTTGTCTGCTAGTAACATTCTTTAATATTAGATGTGTGATTTATTTTTGCCAAAGAGACCCAAAGGATTGCAGTGAAACAAGGATAATTTAGATATTATTAAATATTTTCAAAATAGAAAAGTATTTTTATACAACTCTCACTATTATTTATCTTTAGGTACTTTAGTACTTATTTATATCTCTATCTCAGGAAAGGAGAAAAATAGAGAAAGGAAGTAAAATTAAAAGAAATAATTATGAATAATTGCTTGAAAATGATGAAATATTAGGAGTGAAGACTGAAAACAGTTCTGAAGCAAGAACTCTTGGGGAGTCTGAATTTTAGCCAAAGATGATAAATTATATGAATCCTCTGATAGATCAGCCCTTTGCATAATATTGTTTTTACCACTGGCTCTCTCTCTGTAGTCATCGGAAGAGATGACTTGGTCCAGATTTGAAGACAGCGGAGGTAGTGAAGGAGTATTGCTATTTGAGCTTCTCACGATCACAGTTTATATTTAAGAATAAATTGTGCAGTTAAAATTTTCTATCATTGAGAATTTCTGGTTCATTTTCAGTGTTAGACTACTTGTTTTCAACAGGAAACACTATACAGTGGTCTTTCCAGAATGGGATATGTTTCAAGGCCCTCAATAGATGTCTGAAACCTCAGGTAGTACTAAGCTCTATATATACTTTGTTTTATCCTGTACATATACATGATAAAGTTTAATTTAGGAGGGCAGAGCAAGATGGCTGAATAGAAGCCTCCACTGATAGTTTTCCCTGCAGGAACATCAAAATTTGACAACTAACTACACACACACAAAAGCACTGTCATAAGAACCAAAAAATCCAGTGAGCAATCCAGTACCTGGTTGTAACTTCATGTCATTGAAAGAGGCACCGAAGAGGGTAGGAAACACAGATTGAATCACTGATGCCACTCCTCCCCACTTCCCTTGGCAGTGGCCATGTAATGCAGAGAGAAAAACTGTGCACTTGGTGGAGAAACAGCACAGTGCCTGGGAGACTTGGCATTGAACTCAGTACTGTACTGCCCTGTCACAGCAGAAAGCAAAGCCATGCTAGGCTCATTTGGCATCCACCCATGAAGAGAACATTTGAATCAGCCCTAACGAGAGTGGAATTACCCATTCCAGTGGCTGGAACTTGAGTTTCGGCAAGCATCACCACCAGGTGCTAAAATCCTTTGGGGTCCTAGGTGTACTTGAAAGGCAGCCTAGAACACAAGGACTGCAATTCCTAGGCAAGTCCTAGTGCTGGGCTGGGCTTACAGCCAGTGGACTAGGGTGGCCTATGACCTAGGGAGACGCCAGCTGGGGCAGCTAAGGGAGTGTTTGCCTCACCCTTCTCCCAACTCCAGGCAGTGAAGCTCACCTTCTGCTTGTGGGGAGGAGAGAGAAAAGTAAAGAGGACTTTGTCTTGCATCTTGGATACCAGCTCAGCCACAGAATAGGGCTAGCTCATCCCTGGCTATAGCTTTTGGACAACATTTCTAGACAAACCCTGAGCCATAAGGGAATCTGCTGACTTGAAGGGAAGGACAGTTGCCCAGCAGGATTCATCACTTGCTGACTAGAGAGTACATAGGCTCTGAATAACCAACAGGGATACCCGAGTAGTACACTGTGGGCATTGGGTGAGATTCTGAGAAGTGCTGCCTTTAGGTGAGACTCAGCACGTTCCCATCTGTAGTGCCTATAGTGAAAGAATCCTTCTGTTTGAGAAAAGCAAAGAGAAAAGTGAAGGGGACTTTTTGTCTTGCACCTTCGGTACCAGCTCAGCCACAGTAAGGTCCAGCACAAAGTGAGTGCTTGGGGTTCCTGAGTCTAGTCCTAGGCTCTTGGACAGCATTTCTGGACCTGCTCTGGACCAGATGGGAGCCAACTGCCCTGAAGCATGAGTCCAGGCCTAGCAGCAGTACCACAAGCTGACTGAAGATGCCTCAGGGTTTAAGTCAACATTGGTGGTAGCCTTGCAGAATTCCCCATGGGCCAGTCATGGTGCTGGCCACTGGGAAAGGCTCCTGTTGCTGTGGAAAGGTGAAAGAAGAGTGGGATGGACTTTCTCTTGTCATTTGAGGGCTGGTTTAGCTGCAGTAGAATAGAACACCAGATAGATTTCTAAGGTTTTTGACTTCAATCCCTGGTTCCGAGATGGCATCTCTGGACCCTCCTGGGGCCTGGGTGAACTCACCACCTAGAAGGGAGAGTCGCAAACCTGGCTGACTTCCCCACCTGCTGATTGTGGAGCCCTAGGGCTTTGAATAAATATAAGTGGTAGCCAGGTAGCAGTTACAGCAAGCCTTGGGTAAGACCCAGTGCTGTACAGGCTTGGATAAGACCCAGTGCAGTCTCAGTGGTGGAAGCCAAAGAGGTACTTGCATCACTCCACCTGCAGTTTCAGGAAGCTCAGCACAGAGAGAGAGATTTCATTTGTTTGGGGAAAATTAAACAAGAGCCCCTGCCTGATAATCCAGAGAATTCTTCTGAATCTTATTCAAGAATACCAAGGCAGTACCTCTATGAGTCTGCAAGAACCCCAGTGTTATGAATTTAAGGCTCAAGTGCCTTTAGATACCTGGAAAGCTTTCCTAAGAGGAATGGGCACAAACAAGCTGAGACTGCAAAAACCATAATAAATGCCTAGTTCTTCAAGGTTCAGACACTGACAAACATCCACAAGCATGAAGACCATGCAGGAAAACATGACTTTACCAAAAGAACTAGATAAAGTACCAGGGACCAACCTGGGACAAATGGAGATATGTGACCATTCAGACAGAGAATTGAAATTAGCTCTTTGTTTTGTTTTGTTTTTTTTAGGCAACTCAAAGAAATTCAAGATAATACAGAGAAGGAATTCAGAAGTCTATCACATAAATGTAACAAAGAGATTGAAATAATTTAAAAGAAGAATCAAGCAGAAATCATAGAGTTAAAATATGTAATTTACCTGAAAGAATGCATCAGAGTCTGTTAATAGTAGATTTGACCAGGCAGAAGGAAAAATTAGTCAGCCTGAAGACAGGCTATTTGAAAATACAGTCAAAGGAGACAAAAAAGAATATAAAACAATGATGCATGCCTACAAGATCTAGAAAATAGCCTCAAAAGGGCAAATTCAAGTTACTGGTCTTAAAGAGGAGGTAGAGAAGGAGATAAGGGTACAGAGTTTATTCAAAGGGATATTATCATAGATCTTCCCAAACCTAGAGAAAAACAACAGTATTCAAATACAAGAAGGTTATAGAACACTGAAGACTTAAGCCAAAGAAGATTACCTTCAGGCATTAAATAATAATATTCCCCAAAGTCAAAGATAAAGAAAGGATCCTAAAAGCAGCAACAGAGATAAAACAATAACATACAATGTAGTGCCAATATGGTTGGCAGCAGAGTTTTTAGTGGAAACCTTCAATGGTTAACTAGGAAAAAGTGGCATGACATATTTAAAATGTTTACGGAAAACACTTTTACCCTCAAATACTACATACAAATATATCCTTCAAGCACGAAGGAAAAAGCAAAGGCAAACAAAAGTTGAGGCATTTCAACACCAGATACCTGTCCTACAAGAAATGCTAAAAGGAATTATGCACTTTGAAAGAAAAGGATGTTAATGAGCAAGAAGAAATTATCTGAAGGTACAAAACTCACTGGTAATAGCTAGCACACAGAAAAACACACATTATTATAACACTGCAATTGTGGTGTGTAAGATAAGACTACTTTGTCATGGAATATCTTTTTTCATCCATAGTGGTCAGTCTATTTGAATCTTTATAGATGTTTCTTACAGGTAACAGTAAGTAGTCTTATCTGAAGTAGAAAGACAAAATGATGAACCAATCAAAAATAATAACTACAACAACTTTTCAAGGTGTAGTACAATAAGACATAAAGAGAAACAACAAAAAGGTAAAAAGCAGGGGGACAAAATTAAAGTGTAGAGTTTGTATTAGTTTTCTATTTGCATGTTTGTTTGTTTATGCAATGAGTGTTAAGTTGTCATCAGTTTAAAATAATAGATTACAAGGCTATTTGCAAGCCTATGGTAACCTCAGATAAAAAACAAACATACAATGGATACATAAAACAATAAAAAGAAAGAAATTAAATCATACCACCTGAGAAAATAACCTTCCCTAAAAGACAGAAAGGATGGAAATAAAGAAGAGAAGATGACAAAACAATCAAAAACAAGTTTAAAAATGGCAGGAATAAGTCCTTACTTATTAATAATAATATTGAATGTAAATGGACTAACCTCTGCAATCAAAAGACATACAGTGGTTGAATGGATTAATAATAATAATTTAAAAAAACTAATGATCTGTTGCCTGTAAGAAACATCTATAAAGATTCAAATAGACTGACTACTAAGGATGAAAAAAGATATTCCATGACAAAGGAAATTACA
>NW_022292493.1:0-1022 GCF_002776525.5 Piliocolobus tephrosceles | reverse complement strand
TGGTGGCTCAGGCCTGTACTCCCAGCACCTTGGGAGGCTGAGACAGGTGATCACCTGAGGTCAGGAGGTTGAGACCAGCCTGGCCAACATGGCAAAACCCCGCCTTTTTGCTGTTTGTGTGTTTGTATTTTGAGACAGAATCTTGCATTGTCGCTTGGGCTGGGGTGCAGTGGCAAGATCTTGGCTCACTGCAACCTCCACCTCCCGGATTCAAGCAATTCTCTTGCCTCAGCCTCCCGAGTAGCTGGGATTACAGGTGCCTGCCACCAGGCTCAGCTAATTTTTTTGTATTTGTGGTAGAGACAGTTTTTCACTATGTTGGCCAGGCTGCTCTGGAACTCCTGAACTCGTGATCCGCCCACACTGGCCTCCCAAAGTGCTGGGATTACAGGCATGGGCAACCGTGCCAGGCGTAAAAAACCGTGTTTACTAAAAATACAAAAATTAGCTGGGTGTGATGGTGGGTGCCTATAATCCCAGTTACATGGGAGACTGACACAGGAGAATCACTTGAACCCGGGAGGCGGAGGTTGCAGTGATGGTGCCACTGCACTTCAGCTGGGCTACAGAGCAAGACAGCGTCTCCAAAAAAAAAAAACAAAAAACAACACCAAAGAAACCCTCAGATATCCAGATAAGAGGATACAGATGTGTCCACTGTCATAAATTCTTCACCATGCTACAAGAGGGGAACTGACATTTTGGTGAATCTTTGTAAATCATCAATTTATCTATCATACTTTTATTTCACCAGTAACATTGACAAAGCTAAGTCCAATTCCATTTGAAATTACCCTTAAAAAGAACAGACCTTTAAAACTTACTACACTCACTCTGGGGAAGAAATAAGTATGAATTTTTAGCAAATAAAATGCATCATTTTATCTTGCTTCTTTGGAAACAGTATTTTTATCTTTCAAGCTGTACTGACAAAACGTATCTTACAGTCAATGAAAAACTGAAACTCAAATAAACGGACAAGCCTTTTCAAGGTAACAAACTCAGGAAGAGGCAGTGCAGAC
>NW_022292492.1:0-1338 GCF_002776525.5 Piliocolobus tephrosceles | reverse complement strand
CCCTCCCACACAGCAGTACTAATGCTAGAATTGAACTATTCAAAAACACAACAGCAAAGTAGAAACACCCATCTCCTTAGAATCCAGGGAGTAAAATGTGCTGCTAGGAGTTACCTTTCAACTTCACTTTGTACATTTCTATGATCTGTCATAATAAAGTCCTACCTGATGTGCTTAAGGGAGTTAATATTACCAGTCCTGAGACTACTTATTCTTAAAACCACCTGCTCGCAAAGTTCCATCTTTGTTTGTATTAGTAACTTACATTTTGAAAGGGATTCCACGAACCCAAGTAATAAGAAAGACCCACTGCATCTAAATGGCTTATGCAATATATTTGCCAAAACTTTTTCTGCGAAGGTCTATTATTTTGTGTCACTGCAGTGGTGCTTAGGGAACCAGCCACCAAAACACAGTCTGAACACAAAGTGTTCAATGAATTTTCCTGGTAGACAATATTTGACATGTGCTGTCGCTTGTTAACTGGGGAGCTGAGCCCATTCCATGTGATTACACCGAGATAGTAGGCTTATTAAATTTAATTGAGTAGTAAATAAAACCAGTAATTGATATTTAACAACACGAATACAACAATTTTTAAAATTTCTATTGCACAATGTCAAGGCAGAAAGGAATAAGAGGAAATACGACATATGTTTTTTAAAATGACACTAATGTCACCACTTCCAGATGCTATTCCTATGAAATCGCATAAATTCCCAAATCAGAGATTTTTAGGCAAGAAAAACTACTTTTTCATACGTAGTAAAAATGACAAACGTCTAATGCTTTTTCGTCACCTAAAAAAAGAGTGATGGCTTGTCTACCATACTTCTAAGATTTTCAAATGAAAACACTCAGGACACCACAGTATTAGCAAAGAGATGAGCAAGCAGAACAAGGGAAAAAAGTCTTAATGACGCAGCTTTTATATGGAAAGTTGATGAATGATAGAGTAGGCACTGTAGAATAGAAACAGAAATCACATGCACTTTAAAATATGAGGCAAACCAGGCTGGCATCTACTTGGGAAAATGCATTGTCTTCTTCTCTATTCCATGAACCATAATCAACTTATTATATATTCAAATATGAAAGATAAAACCAGAACACTTTCAGAAGTCACAGGAAGATTTTTCTTTTTACGAAGGATTAGGCAGAATTTCTTTTAGTGATAAAGGAACAGACAAACTCAAACATATTAAAATTTAGGGAATAAAAAGAAAACAGAGTGGGCCAGGCGTGGTGGCTCAGGCCTGTAATCCCAGCACCTTGGGAGGCTGAGACGGGCGATCACCTGAGGTCAGGAGGTTGAGACCAGCCTGGACAACATGGCAA
>NW_022292491.1:0-1521 GCF_002776525.5 Piliocolobus tephrosceles | reverse complement strand
TATATATATATACATATGTATGACTAAATCGAATCATGCTCATTTTTTATAAACTCTTTTTTCTTATTACATTATGCACTCCAGTTAAAAAAAAAAAATAATACAAAGACATAAATGAAAAACTATGTATAAAAAAAAAAAAAAAAAAAAAAAAAAAAGCTACTTTTAAAAAAAATTAATTTATTTTTATAATTTTTATATGTTATAACCATCTCTAACATCATTTTTACTTTTACTGTCACAGAGTGAATCTTATGATGAGACAAACTCGATCTTTAAATTTTTTCAAATGCTATTTACGATGTGTTACTGTTACTACGTTGGTCATTGCCTTTACCATTACCATTGTCATTGTCATTGTTATTATTACTACTACTAATACTGTCGTATTTGTGATCATTACCACTTGTGGTAACATTTATGATCATCTTTGTATCTTCTTCATTTTCTTTATACGCGTCATTTTCTCCAATGCAATCACCACCACCCTGTGTTATATCACCTGTAGTTTTTTTATAAATTATATTTATACATTTGTTATTTTTTTTATCACTAGTATAATTTAACGAATTACTAAACCCTTTGTCATACTTATTATAATCATTATCACTTTCAAAATTGGAATTAAAATTTTTATTAAAATATATTTTGTTTAATGCTAAATAATTCCAATCATTGCTTTTTTTTTTATTACCTTCTTTTTTTTTTATATTTTTTTTATGAGTATTTTGTTTTATTGTGTTATGTATTATCCTAAATGTATCACAACTATTATTGTAGCTTTTGATATTTTCGCTACTACTATTGTTAATACCACCACTAGTGTTATTCTTATTAACTCCAGTAGTGTTACTACTACTACTACTACTACTACTACCACCACTAGTGTCCCGTTTGTTCGATAAAGGCAAAGCGAATACTTTTTTTTTTTCAAATTTTATATGACGATTTGATGTAAACGTTTTTTCATAAAAAGAAAAAAATTGTTTTTGATAAATAGCATCAAATAAATTTTTTTTTTTTTTTTTTTTTTTATAATTCGATGTAAATATCTTTTTAAAAAAATTATTATTATTATTATAATTACTTGTTAGTTGTTCCTTTTTTTCTTTAATATATGCACTTTTCTTTTTGTTTTCACTGTCTATCATATCTAACTCGGTTTTTAGCAAGCATAAAACCGAAAGACATACATCTTCTTTTTCTTCATTTTGAGCTATATTAACATCCTTTTCGTTAACAAACTCGGAGTTTAATTTTATTTTTTTTTTATTGATGTTGTAGCATTTATAAAACTGTAAGGTGATAATAGTAAAAAAAAAAAAAAAAAAAAAAAAAAAACAAATTAAATTCAATGCAAGTCATATTAGGTCAGATCAAAAATAAGAAGGAGGTATAATATAAGCAATAACTTACTACATTATTGAGTATTTATACAAGCAGTAGAGTTTTTTTTTTTTATAGCTATGTATTCTTTTTTTTTTTTTTTTTTTTTATAATTTACAAAAAAAATACTTACTT
>NW_022292490.1:0-1407 GCF_002776525.5 Piliocolobus tephrosceles | reverse complement strand
TCACCCGTGTAAGCTTCCAGCTTACTTGTCTATGTCTGAGGCTTGATATTACAGGCTGCACCTTGATAGAAAAGAAAATAATTTGGAGCCTGCTTTTCATTAAAAGCCTTCTGTATCCTCACTACCTGTCTAAATAATTTCTCTTTCACTCCTATATCACTGCCATACTCTGAGCCAGAATGCGGTGACAGAGAGGCTGGGACTGTGCAGACCACATTTTAGTAAAGATGGCTGAGTGACAGTAGTGATGTCCAGTTTCCAGGTGCAGCAGTGACGTCTCTCCTGGCCTCAGGGTCCAGTGTCCAGCACCACGGTGTCAGAGGTGTGAGCAGTGGCGTCTGTGCTCAGCAGCAGGGGCAGTTGTTCCTAGGAGGGACCTGATCCAGGGAGGGCTGTGGATTCTGTTCCTGGATGTGTAGTTTCCAGCCTGCTTCTGTGGCCTTCCCCACAATAAAACTAGCCCCCAATACCAGAAATATGACTTTATGTGTACATTACAGAAATCTGTTTTCCATAGTTTGCTCCAAGAAGTGAGTGGGAAATGAGTCTGTGGGCGGGTGTCAGAGAGCCGCATTCACAGGTGTTCCTTGTGTGAGAGCCACATCCTGAATTGTCTACCTGGCCTCTACCCCATGGTGGAGAGAACAACAGGGAATGTCATATCTCATAACTGATGATACACATCCTCCCTTTTATTTCTGTGAGGAAAATCCTCTTTTAAACAGGGTTTGAAAACCCACCCCACTCACCCACCCTGGGCACTCTCTGATCTCTGATCTCAGTGGTTCCTGATCTAGTTGAGCAACAGGATTGCTGGTGGGGATTAGAAAATACTCGGGCCACTCCCCAGAACCCCTGTGTCAGAGTTTTATGCTCAAGATGAAGGAATCCTTTATATAACAAGCCCGAGAGGTGAGGCTGGTGCTCAGGCATGTGGGATCTTCGTGTTCTTGATCTGGAGACCAGCAACATGAGCTCCAGCCTTGTCATAAATCAAGAATCTCTTGCTCGACTCCAGACTTCCTGGATCTCAGCACCACGTCCAGGTGATCCCTGTTCCCACAGGAGTTCCTTGTCTAAGTGTCCTCTAGATGTGGGGTCAGAACCATGCAGTCTGTTCTGCGTGTGGTCTGATCACATCCCTTAGAACTGGAGGTCCAGGGTTCAGTCCTTGCCCTCATTATTTTCCACAGTCAATCACTCCCTTGGTGCCCTCATCCATGCTTGAGGTTTTAAGTATTGTTTATATGGTGTGACCTCCTAAATCTATTTCTCCTGCCCAGTCTATTTCTCCTTTCCTCTAAACTCTGGAGTTGTCTGTCCAAATTCCACCCCAGCTCCCCAACCTGCATTCCTAGTAGACATCTCCTCCACTGAGGGTCTGTGATGCCCCCTCCTCAGTATGCT
>NW_022292489.1:0-3174 GCF_002776525.5 Piliocolobus tephrosceles | reverse complement strand
GAGCTATTATATGGTTCTTTTTGTTCTTTTGTGTTGTCTTTACATAGGTTAGTTCATATTTCTTTTCTGTTGCTCCTAGTAATTAGGTTGGTTTCATGGACCACTAAGAGGATATTTCTGTGTAGGAGACAAAGATTGGCCAGATCATCTTGCAAAGATTCAGGACTCAATGGTTCCACAAATGATCGTTAATGAGAACTCTCACGTTATAGTCTATTTTATGTCCCCAAAGCTAAGTTGTTTTAGAAAGCACTTCTGCCTACTATCACATTGACTTGCAGAGCCCCAAAGCTTAGCTTTCTCAAATGACACTTTTCTGTATTTAACATTTTTTAAATCTATCCTTCAATTTTAACAGTTATTTTTCTGATATAATTCTATGTTGAACCAGTTTTCAAATTAATATTTTTCATGTATTATCTGCTACTTCTATTATGGTTATTTTGGTCATTTATTAATTTCTGTTGCTTGTATGTGGTCTGTCCTTTCCATAAAACTGCTCTTAAGGGGTTCTCTTTGTCTCTTGCATTAGCCATTACTCTATAATGTATTTATGTGTAGACTTCTTTTTTATTTTCTTTTTTATTCTTCCTACATTGTATATGCATTATCCCTGGATCTGTAGATTCATGCTCTTCACCAGTCCTAGAAAATTATCACAATTGATATCACCTGTTTTTTTAATTTCCTTATTCTGGTAGTCTAATAATACATGTGTTACATGTTTTATTCTATTTTCCATATTGCTAAATGTTTCTTTCATATTTCCCTATATGATGATCTCTCTTTACTGATGCTGCATATACACAAGTACACACACACACACACAGAGCTATTTTACTCATGCCACCAAGCAAAGAGTTATGACTAATTGAGCAACTCAGGTACTTGCTAAGGGCAAATGAAATATGGAATGGGTAGTGGAAGAAGGTAGTTATAAATATCGGACACAAGCACCTGACCAATTATAGAAATAAGGACTGATAGTTATAAATGTTTCTTTCTTATCTTGATATGAATTTGATTACATACATTAATAAAATATTTTTGCTTTCTTGGCCTTAATTTGCTTATCTCTCTGAATACAATATCTTAACAATACTTAATCCCACTTCTTAGTATTTAAGTTATAAGATATTATAGACCAAGTATAAATCAGCTTGAGAAAAGTGAACATCATTTCATGACAAAAAGGCATTTTGTAGCCTTTTGTGAGGAAAGAGTTAGTGTGTTTTCAGTTATAGGGAAAATAGTTTTCTCATATTAGGGTCAACTATAATTTTAATAATGACTTTATTTCAAGACTAAGTATAGTAAAAGACGTGCGTGGATGCCAAGTCTACAAGAGGTGGCTTTGTAATTTTTCTACTAGGCTAGGGTGAACTGCATTGCTCTGAATTCCCTTTCTTGTGCATTTCTGTTAAGGGTAGGTCACAAGGGAGATTTCTGCAAGATTTGGATGGTGGTAGGAAGAAAGAAGACATTTTGTTGCAATGTTCTTTTTGGTCTGCTGCTATACCATGTTGGCATGGAGCAGTAGTTAGTACCTGGTTCTGCAATTGCTCTCTTTCCCTCTATCCTCCTTTAGCTTCTCTAACTACTGAAACAGGTGGGAGTGTGTGTTGGAGTGGGTGGAGAGGGGGTGTGTGTTTAGCTTCATGATCAGAAGGCAACAGATTCTACCAGATACCCTTTTCACCAATGTCAGAGGCAATAAGAGCAGACATGGGTTTCAGTCCTTTCTCATGGAGGGTTTTAGTTCATCCTTATGGAGTTTTAGGTTGTATTGTTCAAATTCCATCCTGCTGGTGATCTTCCCCTCCTGATTTTTCTCCTGTGGCCTGTGAACTTCAGATTCCATCACTGGACACAGACGTGGCCTTAAGAAGACCACTTAGCCAGTCCCTGCAATTGTGTAGGTCAATTCTTTATATAAAGTTCACATTAAAATCACCAAACTCGAGAGGACTTCCACTGGCCAAAGCTGAGAATTTTTGTTCATGAAAATAAACAAGAGTGTAAAATAATATTCGTGGGATAAAATACTGTACAGCTACTATTGACCCCATTGAAATTAATAAGTAATTTTAAGAACAATGGTAACTAAATGAATGAATAACATTTTCCCTTCAAATTACTTATTAAGTCAAAGGGGTACAATAATTGTGTATTAGCAAAAGCTAGCAGACACTAGATTCAATCAAGCAATAAAAGATTCTTATTTTATCACATGAATATTTTATCACTCTCATTTATTTTGAAGTTCAAACTTTTCCAAATTTAGGCAATGGGAGTCCCTTTAAGTTTGTTTCTAGGTCTCTTGATTATATTTCTTTCATTCTT
The DNA here is from genome assembly GCF_002776525.5 of Piliocolobus tephrosceles. Classification (NCBI taxonomy): domain Eukaryota; kingdom Metazoa; phylum Chordata; class Mammalia; order Primates; family Cercopithecidae; genus Piliocolobus; species Piliocolobus tephrosceles. The sequence goes on along the minus strand of NW_022292489.1, from coordinate 831 downwards.
TGTGGAATTTATTTTGTAGCAAAGCAAGATATTCAAGATATTCTAGGGTTATCTTGTACTTTCTTTGCCTTCCTCCTAGAATCAGTCATTTTCCTAAGTTCTTTTGTTCTTTTAAGTAGAGAATGATATTCAGAAACCCAATGTCTGGAGATTAGCTCTGCTTATTGTCCCTGGGTTGTGTTTACTTCCAGGACTATTCAGAGAGCATGAAATAGAGGTATAGATGTTGGGTTGGTGCAAAAGTTATTGAAGTTTTGGTTATTACTTTTAATGGCAAAAATCACAACTATTTTTACAGCCAACTTAATATATGCCTATAAATATGTGCATATATAAATATATTATATGCAGTTATATCATATATTACATCATGTTTATGCAGACACCTATAATTCCCATTCAATACCACTTCATCTTCTAAATTGTTGTTTTTCTATACTTTGGCTAAATCGCTGTAAATTACTGCATAGATATCAAGATAGTAACCTGATTCAGTGATGTTGATTCATTGCTACTGTTGGGCAATCCTAAATTAGCATGATCTTCTGTTTTCGCATTTTCTGATTTTTGTAACTCACATAAAGTTCAGCTGATTCAACTAAATTTTTTCCATCAGAAATCTATCAATATCTTTTCTTGAACAAAATAAGAAAGCACTTCATATTTTACAAATATGATAGATTTCATGGCGTATTTAACTCTGGTTTAATGAGAAATTTGACTCAAAATATAAATAAAAACAGTTCCTGTGATTAGATAATTCTTGCTCAACCATACTTCATACTTCTGAGTACACCTTTCAAAACTAGCGGGCTTCCAAAATAAATAGTA
>NW_022292488.1:0-3851 GCF_002776525.5 Piliocolobus tephrosceles | reverse complement strand
TTTTCATTGTTCTGGCATGGTGGTGCACACCTGCAGTCCAGCTACTTGAGAGGCTGAGGTGGGAGGATTGCTTGAGCCCAAGAGGTTGAGGCTGCAGTGAGCATTGATCACTACTGCACTCCAGCCTGGGTGACAGAGTGAGAGCCTGTCTCAAAACGAAAACAAAAACAAAAAAAGTAACCTGTGGTGTGCGGGGATGCCGCTGGATTCCCACTGCTTGATGGCAATAGTAATAGCAGCCCCGTGGACAGTTCCTCTGCTAAGGGATTCTTACAGCACCAAAGGACTGGAAAATGGAGTTATCCTTTTTCTGTTACTGGTGAAGAAGCTGAGGTTTAAGGAGGTGAAATTACAAGTTTGGGGCTTCTTATTAATATTTTTTCCTAAGAGATAAGATTTTAATGTTTTATTTTAATGAAGGTAATAATTGTGTATGTTCATGGGGCAGAGTGTGATGTTCTGATCCGTGTATACATTGTGGAATGATAATATCAAGCCAATTAACATATCTATCACATCACAAATGCATCATTTTTTCTGTAGTGAGAACATTTAAAATCTAATATTTGCCGGGTGTGGTGGCTTACGCTTGTAATCCCAGCACTTTGGGAGGCTGAGGTGGGCGGATCAGGAAGTCAGGATAGACCGCCCTGGCTAACATGGTGAAACCCCCTCTCTACTAAAAAAAATACAAAAAATTAGCCGGGTGTGGTGGCGGGTGCCTGTAGTCCCAGCTACTCCGGAGGCTGAGGCAGGAGGATGGCGTGAAAGTGGCAGATGGAGTTTGCAGTGAGCCGAGACCGTGCCAGTGCACTCCAGCCTGGGCAACAGAGTGAGACTCCATCTCAAAAAAAAAAAGTATTTTCCTCAGTGCCTTTGAAGCTCCCAATATGCCTGCTTTTCTATTTGATGAAAATTTTAATTTGTTCTCTGATTCCAATTAATATTTTTTCTCATTATCTTTCTCTGCATGGTTTTGCACCCCTTTATTTTTGTTAGCACTGTTTTAGTGCAGATCTTTATATATCTTCCTAAAACAGGCTTTAAGTCATCACATGATCTCTCTTCTCATTTCTTTTCTTCTAAAATTATGCCTGATTCCTTTTCCCTCTTCAACTCAGACAGTTTTCTTTTCTTTCTGTTTTTCTACTTTGAATTTTTTTTTTTTTTTTTTTTTTTTTGAGATGGAGTCTCGCTGTGTTACCCAGGCTGAAGTGCAGTGGCTCCAGTTCGGTTCACTGCAAGCTCTGCCTCCCGAGTTCACGCTGTTCTGCTGCCTCAGCCTCCCGAGTAGCTGGGACTTTAGGCGCCTGCCACCGTGCCCAACAAATTTTTTGTATTTTTAGTAGAGACGGCGTTTCTCCGTGTTAGCCAGGATGGTTTCGATCTCCTGACCTTGTGATCTGCCTGTCTCGGCCTCCCAGAGTGCTGAATAATCTTCTTGATAGTGTTTGTGTGTGTGTGTGTGTCCGCCACCACACCTGGCTAATTTTTCTTTTTAGTAGAGACGGGGGTTTCACAGTGTTAGCCAGGATAGTCTCTATCTCCTGACCTTGTGATCTGCCCGCCTTGGCCTCCCAGAGTATTGAATAATCTTCTTGATAGTTGTGTGTGTATGTGTGTGTGTGTGTGTGTGTGTGTGTGTGTCCGCCACCACACCCGGCTAATTTTTCTTTTTGTATTTCTAGTAGAGACGGGGTTTCACACTGTTAGCCAGGATGGTCTTGATCTCCTGCTCTCATGGTCTGCCCGCCTTAGCCTCCCAATGTTTAAGAAATTACGAAATATTAGTCTGAAACATTTTGACTTAGTCATTCTGTGCATTCCTGCAGATCTAAGAAGCTTTTAGAAATTACAGATAAAGGCCGGGTGTGGTGGCTCATGTCTGTAATCCCAGCACTTTGGAAGGCCGAGGCGGGTGGATCACGAGGTCAGGAGTTCAAGACCAGTCTGGCTGGCGGGGCACAGTGACTCAGGCCTGTAATCCCACAACTTTGGGAGGCCAAGTCGGGTGGAACACGAGGTCAGCAGATGGAGACCATCCTGGCTAACACAGTGAAACCCGGTCTCTACTAAAAATACAAAAAATCAGCCAGGCGTGGTGGCGGCGGCCTATAGTCCCAGCTATTCAAGACGCTGAGGCAGGAGAATGGCGTGAACCCAGGAGGCAGAGCTTGCAATGAGCCGAGATCACGCCACTGCACTCCAGCCTGGGCAACAGAGCGAGACTGCATCTCAAAAACAGAACAAAACAAAACAAAAAAACCCAAAAAACCCGTTTGGCCAAGATGGTGAAAACCCGCCTCTACTAAAAATACAAAAAAATTAGCAGAGTGCAGCAAGTGGCGACCTAAAGTAGCACGGAAAAGCTGGGATGACAGACATATTAAAGCCTGGAGTGGCCTGATTCGCTAGCTCGGGATACCTTATATACTGAGGATATGCAAATGAGGTTCCTAGAGTACATGTTCTAATTGAAGGAGAGAAAAATCTCTAGGCCTACTCCGATTGGACTTTGTTATCATGTTCTGATTGGATGAGAGCAAGCATTAGCACACCCAATGAGAGCATAATAATAAAGTTCAATCAGAGTAAGCCTAGGGGTTCACCTTATCCAATCAGAACAGGTAGTCTAGGAGCCGCCATTGCCTAACCTCAGTATATAAAGCATGCTGAGGCGGAGGAACACCCTAGGCATCGCTGTGTCTTTCTGCTCAGGTGTTCACTGTTAGCTTAGGAAGCCAGTTGCTGCACGTTCTGCTGATGGCTAATGCACGCTAGAGGCTGGAGGCTGGAGGCTGGAGCCGGGGGCACCAAGGCTCGCCTTTCGCCTTGCTTCGCTGCAGTTGGCGGTGGCGACCGAGACTGTGGCGCCCTAAGAACGGTAGGAGGGCCTCTGGCAGCGGGAGGTGCTCCTGTCCCAGCGCTGCGTTCCCCACGTTGGAGGCTGGAGGCTGGGGCCTGTGATATCGCACCTTGCCTCGCTGCAGTTGGTTGCGGCCATGGAGAGGGTGCAACTGGAGTGGTAGGAGGGGAGAAAACAGTTTTGGGGTAGATGGAGGGGTAAGAAGAGGGTGGTGAGTGCCAAAGGGAAAAAAGGATGGTGAGCAGGAGTAGGCGTTGCAGACAGAACATGGGGAAAAGATGGTGGGAAAATAAGTTTTTTGGTAGATGGACGGGGAAAAGAGGGTGGTGAGCAGCAGGGGTGGGGAGAAGGCTGTGGGAAAAGATGGGGGAAAATATTTTTGGGTAGATGGAAGAGCAAAAGAGGGTGATGAGAGCGCAAGTGGGGAAAAGGTGGTGTGCGGGAGAGTAGAGAGGGCTTTGCGAAAAGATGATGATGGAAAAATGGTGGGGAAAAAGTTTTGGGGTAGATGGAGAAAGAAAAAAGGGTGGCGAGAGGGAGGGGGCCGAAGGCAGTCGGGAAAAGAAGGTGGGGAAATAATGGTGGGGGAACAAAGGTTTTGGGTATTTTACTGGTTTTTAAATTAGATTATTTGTGTTTTTGCTTCTGAGTAGTTTTGTTTTCTATACTTTGTATCTTCACCGCTTGCCGGATGCATAGTTTGCAAATACTTTCTTCCATTCTCTGGATTGTTTTTTCATTCTACTGATTGCTTCCTCTGCTTTTCAGAAGCTTTTAAGTTTAATGTAATTGATTCCATTTGTCTATTTTTGCTTTTGTTGCTTGTACTTTTGATGTCGATTTGAAAATTCCTTGTCCTAATCAATTTTATGAAGCATTTATCGTATGTTTTCTTCTCTACTAATTTCATAGGTTCAGGTCCTACATTTAAATCTTTATTTTGAGTTGATTTTTGTAAGATAACAGTCTAGATTTATTCTTCTAC
>NW_022292487.1:0-2138 GCF_002776525.5 Piliocolobus tephrosceles | reverse complement strand
TTGGACACCAAGGCTGGTTCCATATCTTGGCTATGGTGAACAGTGCTACAGGAAACACAGAGGTGCGGATGCACCTCTGACACTGTTTTCTTTTTCTTTGGGTATCTACACTGTAGTGGGACTGCTGGATCACACTGTAATTTCATTTGCAGTGTTCTGAGGAACCTCCATACTGTTTGCCATAGTGGGTGCCCTAGCTTACTCTTACTCTTTTTCTTTTTTCTCTTCGAGACATAGTCTCACTGTTGCCCAGGCTGGAGTACAGTGGTGTCATCTCGACTTGCTCACTGTAGCATCCGCCTCCCGGGTTCCAGTGGTTCTCATGCCTCGGGCTCCTGAGTAGCTGGGATAATGGGCGCCCATCACTGCACCTGGCAAATTTTTGTATTTTTTAGTAGAGATGGGGTTTCACCACGTTGGCCAGGCTGGTCTTGAACTCCTGGCCTCAAGTGACCCACCCACCTCAGCCGCCCAACAGTGCTGGGACTGCAGGTGTGACCACCACTCCCAGCTAATTTTTGTGTTTTTAGTAAAGACGGGGTTTCACCACGTTGGCCAGGCTGGTTTCAAACTCCTGACCTCAGGTGATCTGCCCACCTCGGCCTCCCAAAGTGCTGGGATGTGAGCGTGCGGCCCGCGGCCAGCCAGCTGCTCTAGTGTCCACCCCTACAGTGTGTCACAGCTCCCTGTTCTCCATATCCTCGCCAGCACTTGTTACTGTTTGTCTTTTTGATCATACTCATCCTAACAGCTGAGATGATACCTCACGGTGGTTTGGATTTGCATTTCTCTGATTATAAGTGATACTGGGCATTTTTTTCACATATTTTTTGGCCATTTGTATGTCTTCTTTCAAGAAATATCTGTTCGGTTGGGTGTGGTGACACAAACCTGTAAGTCCAGCACTCAGAACGCTGAGGCAGGAGGACAGCTAGAGCCTAGATCAGCCTAGGCAGTAGAGCAAAACCCTAGCTGAAAAAAAAAAAAAAGAAGAAGAAGATAAAAGAAATATGTGTCTCTGCTCAGCTTTTTGACCTCCAAAAATTAAGAGCCCATTTTGGAATCAGACAACCTGCCTGATTCAGAGACAGTCTGTGTTTGGTTCTACTCTGCTACTTCCTATGTGGCTTTGGGAAGTTCCCTTAGCCACTTTGAGCTCAACTTCCCCAACATTAACCAGGAATAAGTACCACCTGCCTCTGCTGGTTAACACTGAGGACTCAAAGGAGAACCTCCACAAGGCCACTTGACAATGCCGCCTGGCGGAAGCCCCTCAATGCGGGGTTGGTAGGATCATCTGAAGCTAAGTACAACTTTCTTTTCCACTGTCCCATGCTCACTCGGCATACGATTAGCAAGGAATAGCGAATAAAGGAAACCAATATACTTGCTGAATTTTTAAAAAGGAATTTTTAAAAAGTGGGGGTGCTGGGAAAATAGGAGAGAGAGGAGGGGAAGGAAAAGCAGCCGATCACAAGTTCTAGTCCAGGGCTCATCCCCGGCCTCCTCACACAGGCAATCACCAGTCCCCACCTCCTGGGGCGGGGTACTTTCTCGGCTGGCTTCACCCATATGGAAGGCACTGCCACAGGTGTTCAGAAACCAGGAGCACCTTGAAATGGGCAATGTGCTTTGGGTAGGAGACCTACAATTTCCCCAAAGAAACCACGGCACAAAAGTGGCCCACATAGGAGGTAACCAACGGCTGTAAATTCTTGGTGGCAAAAACTGATATCATACCTTCTGTACAGGAGACACACACCCAAATAAAACTTGCCAAAAGAGCAGAGAAGAAAATACAGCAGACATCCAGTGCCATTCTGTTACAGAAATATTTATATCCCAAAGCCAGGGACCTCTCTGGAACACTGTGTTTATTTCCATGTTTCATGGAAGATGTTTGAGTGCACTCACGTGTGTCTCAACAAACTTCCAGTCCCTGCTCTAAACGCTGTGGCTCCTCAGCAAGACCCAAAAACAAGTATCAGTTTTCCTTCCAAATGGGAAATTTTCTGACCTAGTGAAACCAGCATCAAGTCCACTTATTATGAGATAGCTGATTACAGGCGAAGCCCTCTAGTCCCAGGATGACTCCCCTCCTGCAGGAGCGGGAAGGATGGGCATAGCACTGGCCTGCC
>NW_022292486.1:0-27784 GCF_002776525.5 Piliocolobus tephrosceles | reverse complement strand
CTTTTGACTTAGGATTGTCTTGGCAATGCGGGCTCTTTTTTGGTTCCATATGAACTTTAAAGCAGTTTTTTCCAATTCTGTGAAGAAACTCATTGGTAGCTTGATGGGGATGGCATTGAATCTATAAATAACCTTGGGCAGTATGGCCATTTTCACGATATTGATTCTTCCTATCCATGAGCATGGTATGTTCTTCCATTTGTTTGTGTCCTCTTTGATTTCACTGAGCAGTGGTTTGTAGTTCTCCTTGAAGAGGTCGTGACAGCTTTTAAAATGTGCCTTGAGGCAGGTGCCCAAGCTAATCCGCAGTCAAAAGAGATGTGTGATATTGATCCCTCCATGGGTAGATGAGGGAGCACCACAGACTGAATGCTCACCCAGCATCAGTATCACGCATCCTGATTTTCAAAGTCATCATTCGAATGAGGTTGTATCTACTTTTTAAAGATGAGGAGGTTCGCCGGGCATGGTGGCTCACGCCTGTAATCCCAGCACTTTGGGAGGCCAAGGTGGGTGGATCACGAGGTCAGGAGATTGAGACCATCCTGGCAAACACAGTGAAACCCTGTTTCTACTAAAAATACAAAAAGATTAGCTGGGCGTGGTGGCGGGTGCCTATAGTGCCAGCTTCCCGGAAGGCTGAGGCAGGAGAATGGCGTGAACCTGGGAGACGGCGGAGCTTGCAGTGAGCTGAGATCGTGTCACTATACTCCAGTCTGGGCGACAGAGCGAGACTCCATCTCAAAAAAAAAAAAAAAAAATAAATAAAGAAAGAAAAGAAAAAAAAAAAGATGAGGAGAGTCAGTAATGATTTTGCAGACACACTAGAGCTAGTGGATGGCAGGAGCCCCTATCTCTGCTTGAGGGTGTCTGTCATAGTCCCTAGTCCATTTAGTGTTGTTATAACAGAATGCCTGACGCTAAATAATTTATAAAGAAAAGAGAGTTTTTTTGCTGTTGTTGTTGGGGAGTTGCTTTCCGGCAAAACCTGAAAAGCCTGCTAGACAAATTCTAAAAGAGCTCTAACACTTAAGAAAAGAGGTTGATTTGGCTCATGGTTCCGGAGGCTGGGAAGTCCAGGAAGCATGGTGCTGGCTTCTCGTGAGGGCCTTGTGCTGCACCCTAACATGGCACAGAAGTAACAGGGGAAGCAGGCATATGCAAAAGGCTAGCCGTGAGAGGCCGCCTCAATCTGCTGCAACCTGTTCTTGCGAGAGTGAGTCCATTCCCATGAGAAGTGACCCAGTCTTGTGAGAATGGCATTAACTCATTCATGAGGGTGAGTTCTCAAGACCCAAACACTTCCTGTTAGGCTCCACCTCCTAACACATGAACTTCTGGGGGACACACTCAAAATGTAGTAGTGTCCTTGTCCTCAGGCACCCCTCAGGTGGAGTGAAGGCTGGGCACAACAAAATTGGTGTGAAGACTCATCCCAAATGAATGGCGCACCCTCTTCCCTGTAGGAGCATCCACACAGCAGCTCCAAGCACTCAGCGTCCAGGGCCAGCAAGCTGCTCGTGTGGCACCACTGGGCTCCCGAGAGGGCTGGGGGCTGCCAGTGATATTTGCACTTCCCTTCAAGGCACTGAGGCGAGACTCTGAGGATGATGCCCAGAGGGAGAGTTTGGATGAGGTCCAGGAGGAAAGAAAGCTGAAGCCTTTTTGGGCAGGTGAGGGAGATGGCAGGGGCTTGTGATTTTAGAGACTGTGTGAAGTGAGATTGGACACTCAGCTGGGTCAGCCCAGAGGCTGAGTCCTGAGGTTGGTCTCAGGGCAGCTCCGGGAGACCCCACGTGCCCCTTCTGCAGGATGCTTTCCTCTCCTTGAGGCCCATCAGTGTGGAGTGGAGCGTCCACCATGGCCTCCGAGAACTTGGCACTGAGGGCACTGGGAATGCCCAGCAGGGCAGTGCCCAGCCTCAGCATGCAGGCTCGATGGTCCCAGGAGGACGCTCCAGCACCTCCCCTGCCATCCTCACCAGGGCTGGGAGGTGGAGATGAGCACTGGTGTTGTCCACGCGGTGCCCTGGGTTCCACATCTGGATTTCCCAGCCAGCAGGATGGGGTTTCAGGAGTACCCTTAGAGAACCAGCTAATTCAATCTTGTTAATCAGATGAGAGTCAAAGGTCCTGGGTGGGGAAGTGAAAAGCTGCATGCTACAGACATATGGAGGTGGTAGGGGCTTCTCCAGCCACCTGGGAAAGGGCTCTGGATGTGAGTCCCTGCTCCGCCAACCTAGGGAGGGCTCTGTCCATTTTCCTGACACTCCCAGGGCCTGAGGAATCCTTGATGCCTCCTCTGGGTGTAACCCATGTCCCTGTGTACGTCCCAGGGGTCATCCTCAAATACTGCCGTGGTCTTGGAGTCCAGAGTCTTCTTAGCGGGTGGGACTCTCCTGTCTTCACCAGTCTGTTGGGATCAGCTCAGCCAGCCTGGTTAAAGGGTAAGTGGCTCTGAACTTTACTGTAGAACTTACTTTGTTTTCCTCATAACTTTCTCTTTCCATGTCTGCAGCTGCCATTGTGTGGGGCTCCTCGAGGATGGGGACCCTGTTCTCTCAGCTCCGCCCCCCAGCATGAGTCGTGGTCTCTCTAAAGACCCCATGGCCTTGAAGCAAGCATCACCAGGTGCACCCAGCAAGGCTGGTGTCATCTCTGGATTCTCTTTATGACGCTGTGGGAATACAGGAAGATAAAGCTCAAAGTGGAGGGAAATTTTTGGTAGCTTTGGGTGTTGGAAGTGGTGCAGCTCCCCAGGACCCTAGCCCCTCAGCAAAGCCGCCCTCAGGTAGTGTGTGTGGGCTCTAGCAAGTCTGTTGATTCCTCATAGGGTAACGCTCTCCTCGGATGTTACTCTTTGCAGTTTACATAATACTAGACACACATTATTTTCCTTTATCTTCATACAACCCTACGTTTTCAGCATTCTGGGGATTACCACAAGCCCCACTATCTGGTGCCCAGAAAGACACGGGGACACCCTTGGAGAGGAGCACTTGGCCTCTTTGCTGTCCTTGGACTTGGTGCGGGATGGTGGGTGCTGGGTGTGGTGGATGTGGCTGGGCAGCAATGATGGTGCCATTTACTCTTCTCCATTTACCTCCAAGGTTCTTCATGGTCTGTGACTCCAAGGTTTGAAATGATCTCATTTACCCCACATGATAGGTGTGGCCCTTCCAGATGAGGAGTTCAACAAGACTACATGGTAGAGCAGCCAGATAATCCACTAGAAAGAAGACTCAAAATAAGAAGTAACCACAAAATAAGGTGATTTATAAAGATGCATTGTTTCACTAGAGAGGCAGCATTTTACTGAGTAAAGAGCACTGGGTTTTTAATCTCAGAGTCAACTATAGTTAGGGTTCTGCTGTTTGTCTAAAGATCTTGGTCAAGAGTGTCTCCTTTCTTCCCTTGTAAAGGGGTGAATGGGAATCCCCACCCTAGAATCTCTATGACATTATGAAGCTGGAAGTAAATAAGGGACATAGACAACCTTTCAAAATCAGCAAGGGTTGTCCCAATAGGGTGTTGGCCGATTTGTCTACAAGATTTATTTCATGAAAGAATATCTCAGTTGGGCTGAATCTGGATCATTCTTTTGACCTGTACTGAGGAAAAGACAGGAATTTGAGTGCATTTAGGGTGAGCTGGCATTTTTCAGTTCTCACCTCTCCACGCAATGATGCTGTCTGCTGGCCCCAAAGGCACTGTGTTTGCCATCCCTGACCAGAGCCTCGTCAGAGCCTGCTGCAGCCGGGGGCTGGGCTTGTCTAAGAGCCGGGAGCCACTGGTCCCAAGTGGGCATTACAGGGTTAACTTGTGTCTGTGGCCAAGGCATAGAATCAAAGTAGGATGAGTCACCTCTTGTGCATTTCTTATTTTAGCCCTCCTGCCACTTTAGCAGTTTCTGATGTTTAATTTCCTCATTTCATTCCAGAGACAGAGAATGCTGATTCACTATGCAGTGAAACATGCCTAACGTGTCAACAGCTAATGCCCAGTGACAAAGTGGTTGTCTGGGCAACAGAAGTAGTCACCCACGCAAACACTTAAAGGTGAGCTGTGAGAGTTAAGCAAGCGGGAGCTTTTCACTGAGTGAACTCACGTCCACACAGGGTGCGTGTTCAGACTCACGCGGCAGCTCCAATGATGGGGAAGGTCGGAGAAATTCCAGGCTCTGAGAAGTCCCAGACAGCATTCCAGCTCATTCCTAATTTTATATTCAGGTTCCTTAAAACAAAAACTTCAGTATGAGACATTCAAACCCTTTGCACGTTACAGTCTGCAAAGTTTGAAAAGCATTTCCTTCCTTCGTGTCTTGGAGTTGCCCTAAATACTTTCTTTCAACCAGCAGGATGGGGGACACTAGGTTTTTGTGACTACTTAAGTCTTGGCAGCAGAAATGGGGCCCCAGAAGGCGCTAGTATTTCTGGAACAACCGATTTCAGGGCAGGTGTCTTGTGCTTGGCCCCTTTGTGGGCCACTTGCCTGGAGTTATGGGACAGGGATAAGCATGTTCCCACCCCTGAGGAGGTCACGGTCAGTAGGGGAGGCTGCACAGACAAAACTCAACCCCTGGATTATGGCTGCGGCTCTGGATGGTCCGGAGGCCCAAGAAAATATTGGGCAAGAGTATCTCTTTTCTTCCCCTGTAAAGGGAGTAATGGGAATTCACACACTACAGTCACTGTGACAGGATGCATGGTTGGGGGTGTGCAGGGGACCTGAAGAGGCCACTGCATCCCAACTTTCTCTTCTGCTGATTATTTCATTTAAATAACTTCTCATGGATATTGCTTATGAGCAGATGCCTTGCGAGGTGGGATGGGGAATGGATGTGAAAATACATAAACCATCATCTCTGGTTGTGGAAATCAAGGTCAGGTGTGCAGAGGGCTGAGCAGGTGAAACTGAGTCTCCAGGTTGGGGCATAAGCCGGGGTCTGAAAGGGGCTCTCCCTGTACTGGCAGGGAAGATTCTCTTCTTCCCTGCTCTGTAGTTGCACATGGCCCGCCAACCCTTTCTCTGTCACACCATGATGCAGTCTTGGGTTGCCCACTCATCGATCTCTGGCATCTGTGGTCCTCCTCAAGGAAGGACACATGTTGGGTCATCTTTGTCTCTGATCTTTGTCCTTGCTGTGTCTGACCATGCTGGTGGTCAGGAGGTAGCTAAGCTCATAGGTGTTTGGCAGGGCAAAGGCCTGGGCTGAGACTCTACAATCTTGGGCTTGAGTTTTCCCATCTGTAGGACAGGAGCAGGGCCAGCATCCAACGTCTGTGGTGAGGACTGGTTGAAGGCCACACCGGGGTCCTGGATGTGGCTAGCTGACCAGGGCTGGGTGTCTCACTGGCTTGCAACAGGGAAGAATAGAAATTGAGAGTAAATCAATGTGAACTTTACAGCAATTAGGCAGAGTAATTTCATATCTGTTGAATCTAACAAAAATTGGGATTTGTGTTTTGTCTTCATTTCATTTTTCTAGGACCTTATTTATTTTACAAGGGGAACAGTTTTCAATGGAATGGATATTAAAACACACACCTGGATCCCTTTACCACAAGTTCTTTGAGAGGCACCATCAAGGACAGTGAGCTAATGCAGGTAGCTCAGGTAACAGGGCAGTGAGCCTGAGTAGGTAACATAGGTGACAGAGTCACGGGATAATACAGGTAACACAGGATAGTGAGTTAACTCAGGTAATATAGCTAAGCCAGGTAACCCAGCTTACACAGCCAACACCTGGCAGTGGGCTAACATAGTTAACTCAGGTGTTCAGCTCAGGCACATCCCCAAGGTCCCCCCATGAGGTGGTCTGGTGGCTGTCTACATGTGCACCTGGACGTCTGTATCCTGGTGCAAGGGAGCCTGGCAGGAGAGGGGACCCTCAGACCCTCCCTCAGCCACACAGGGCAGACATCCTCCACGTGGCTTCACCCATGGCTGTCAGTTGAGTGGTGGGCAAGGCCATGCTCGGGATAGTCTACCTGGTCCTCAGTGAGGCCCAGCCCCACGGAGAAGCATTTGGGGTCTATTTATTTGCTCAGCCTGTCTGCTGCTATTTGTCACATGCTAGTATTGGTGCGGCAGCTGCTTCTCTGAGTCCTAGAACAGGAAAGTCCTGGAGACAAGGCCTTTGCCAATGGGGTACCCTGCAGCCTGGAAGGGAAGGTTCCTGTGTGGTCCAGCCCTAGTGGCAGAAACTTGGGTCTGCTCTGTGTGTTGTGTCTACAAGTGTCTGTTTGGCTCCTCACTGACAACAGGAGTCTAAGAGATTCCTAACAACTGACTAAACAACATAGAGTCTGAGCAAATGTTACTGAAATGGGGGAAATTGCAATGAAATTCTGGAAAAGGAAACATGCTCAACGGAGACAACATGGAATCTTGCTTCTGAAGGAAGGGGTGGAGTGCTGTCTGGAAAGTTCTAGAAGACAAAGCACTAGCAAAAGGCAAGAACATATTGTGAATGACAAAGGAGAGGAATTCTGCATTTTTTTTTTTTTTATCCACTGGGACAATCCTGTACTGAAGAGAGCATGGGGCTCTGGGCAAACCCTTCTCTCCCCTGAATCTCATTATTTTCAGTCTGTAGTAGGGCAGTAGTGGGTAAAATGCCGCTAATGTCCCTTCCAGGACCAACGCTGGGAGTTTTCTTTGAAGGGACATGGTGGCTGCTCCTTTCTACCCTGATGGCTTCCTCACACCTCTTCCTTCCTTGCCAGCCCACATCATCTCCCTGGGACTTTGCTTGTAGTCAGCTCAGATGCTGCCTCCATGCCTGCATTCCGACTGTGCTGTAAACACATAGGATTCTTGCCGGATGGGGTGGAGGGGGGTGGGTCTTACCCCTCCCGAGAGAAGCCTATGAATTCTGACTCAGTGAGTTAAGGAGAAACACTCCTCAGGTGTGGAGAACACATATGCCACTGTGTTGAAGGTCGTGCTGGGCAACACTTAAGTCTTCTCCAGGAGCCCCAGGAGCAGCCGCTGGGGGATGACCTGCACGTGGTCCAGTAACCTGTGTTAACGCTTGCAGGATGTTAGGGCCTTCAAGTTGATTTAGCTCAAAAATATTCACACTTCCTTAGCAGCAAAAATATTCTTTCTCAAACGACATCTTACATGGAGCCTGAATATATAAAATTCCCATATTAAAGACAGCAGTTTGTAAATTGCTTTATAATTTTTCATTGATGATGCTTATTTATTCGTAATTAAGCTAGTCAACAAAATTGTAAAGGACCTTTTGATCAACCTGGATACTTTCAGTTGTTTCAATGTTTTCTGATCTTGATCTTCCTCATGTGGTTCCAAAAAATTCCAATTCACAAAGATAAGTAGCAATATAATAATTTTTATAATTTTCTTGAATGGATATGTCCAGTTTTAAATTTCAGGGAAGTAAAAGACATTCCTAATCAAAGACATGCCAGAAAGAATTTGACTCAAACTCAAAATATCTGAGATGATGGATATGCTAATTACCCAGATCTGACCACTGTACATTATATGTGTGGAAGCTTCACTCTGTAGCCCATACATATGTACAATTATTTTATGCCAATTAAAGAAATTTGAAATATACTTGTGTAGGAGTCATGAAAGAAGTACTTTTTAAAATTGAAGTAAAATTCACATATCATAAAATGCACCATTTTAACCATTTTAAGGTGTACAGTTCAGTGGCTTTTACATTCACAATGTTGTGCCACCATGGTCTCTATCTAACTGCAGAACATTTTGATCACCCCCAAAAGAAAACTGTCCCTATTAAATATGCATATTTTCACTTAAGTTTTGAAGCAGTTACAATATATTAAAATGAAATGGAGACAAACCAGAATAACCAAGATAGTTTTAGGTCATGATAAATGCCACGAAGGGAAAGTGATAGAGTGTGAGAGGAAAGAAAGATGCTTGATTTAAGACCCAGATAATGGGAAGGTGTCAGCCATGGAAGGGACAAAGGAAGGGCCTGAAGGAGGGAAAGAGAGGGTGTGCAGAAGCCCTGAGGCACGACTGAATTCAGCAGGTTTAAGTATAGAAATGAGGCCTGTGTGCTTGGAAGGGAATGTGCCCAGGAAGGATGGGAGGAGCCAGGGTGGGCTGCTGGGGTCTAGGGTGCACTTTAGAATCCACTGAGCAATGTGGGAGCTCCCGGCCCAGTATCCAGCCATGGTTGCTGGCAAGCTCTGCAGGTGATCCTAGTGAGAAGCCAGGACACAAATATCTGACAGATTTGAGAAGCAGATATGCAAAAATGGTCTGTGAGTGTCAACCACAAAACTCAGGAGTTGAGCTTGGTTTCTTCTCAGTCTATGCGTCTAACACCTTTAAAATGTTTCTTTCTGATATTATGAATCTTGACTTCATGATACTAAGAAGTATAAAGAAAACAAAGCTATTCTGGGTGAAATGTAGTCATGCTGGGTCATTAGCAGTTACAGAAAAAAAAATCCCATTATCTCCTTGCGAACTATTTTCCAACAATGTTAAAGATTTGATGACATTTATTTTATTGAAAATAATTAGTGCCCACTGGCCTGGCAGGCAGCTGAGAGGAAGGCACTGTCCCCAGAGCCCTCTGCTGCAGCCTTTACCCAGGTCCAGGGGCTGCTGTTCCTGCGTCTGCTCTTACCCCCGCAGGTACTTTTGTAGCGGGTGTTAGTGGTTCTTGGCTGATCAACAAAGATAAGTTTTAATTCTACCCTTAGATGGGAACACGGAGATTCAGTCTTATCTGATGCCTGCCAACTTCAGGCTCTTGGGTCTGAATTATGGGAACTTGGATTTCCTTGGCTGTCCACCATCAGAAATCAGTAGATTTCTGCAAAGGAAACCAAATAAGACTCCAGCTGTCCAGGTACCATCTGCCAGAAATGGATTGATGATGCTTCTGTTTACAAAAATACTGGCTGTGGAGCATGTGTCTGTCCCACAAATCCAAGGCTTTCTAGTCTGGCCCTGGGGGCCCAATGTAGGGAGGGAGTTCAGCTGTGAGGCACAGGGCAAGCCTGGGCTGTGCCTGGGGGAGATGGTCAGGGACCCGGCAGCCACTCATGGAAACTGCGTGGCACATCCTCAGGAGAAATCTAGGCCACACATAGCCTGTGGGGCTGTAAGTGGACAATGTGCTGCTTTGAGTCTCAGTGTCCTTGTCTGAAAAAAGGGCCTGATGATAAAGCTTGCTTCTTAATTTCAGCTGTGTTGTTCTATGCTCTGCCACATTCACTGGGCAGCTTGGTTAGAAGCAACCCTGGCCCCGACCTGATCCCCCTCACTGTGGGGCCCTGGCCAGTTCTCTATTGGGATGGGAGCCCCCAGCCGGGCTGACCCACAGCTGCCCTCATGGGATTGGTTGTGTGATGCAGCACTTTGGCCGCCATCCCCTGACCACGCCTGGCTCCTAGTGCCCTTGAGGGTCCTGAGCTTTTGGCTGTGGGAGCAGAAGTCCCAAGGGAGGCTCTAAGAATAGAGTCCTTTCCAGGACTCTCATTTCCAGAACTGACTTTGCAATACTAAATAAATATTGAACAAAGTTGACCCTCTCTCTCCTGCCAGAATTTCCAGCTTCTTTTTCTAAAATCCACACTAATAGCTTCTGAACCTTTTCGTCTGCGAGAAGCCCCCTCTTTTTCAGAATACTTGCTGAAAAGCCGGTATCTCATAAAAGACAAATGCATGAAACTACCAGGAACTTAGGAAGTCCAAGGGAATCTGAGAAAAATCATAACTTGGTAAGAAAATCTTTAAAAATATTTTTATTAGCTTCTTGAGTAATGGAATTTAGTCAGGACTTCAGACAGAGCCAAATATGAAATTTGTTGTTATTTAATATTATCCAACATGAAACTGCTCTCCATTTTAAGCAATGGTTTAAATGTTAATTCTCATTAGAGATCTTTCTGCTTTCAGGAAAGATAACAGTCAAATGTAGCACAGACTTGATTAGGTGATTATTTTGCTTAAAATCGCCAGAGATTTAAGGTTAGTGATTTCATTCTCATTGTCCTTTGGCTCTGACAGAGGCTTCTCACCTTTCAGTCTTACTGTTGACTACTGTCCACCTGCCTCCACTCCGTGCCTCCACAACCACCCCCAACCAGTTTCCAACTGGAGGGGACTGGCTCCTCCATGGAACCCTGGAAATCTTGCATATATCCACCAAACCATGTGGCAAGACTGTCACTGTGGCTAAATCCAAATCTTTGCAGAATGTCTTGTGGTCCTCTTAGACCATGGGATTGATCATGGAGGCTTATGAGAAGCTGCCGTTTCTCAGTTGCTTCCCTGGGATTGAGGAGGCTGTGGTGAAAGTTTCTCATGGCCTCCTGGCTTCTGATGAGGCCTCCCTTTGGGCACAGCTATAGGTGATAGAGCTGCTTTGCCACAGGGTGGCAGGGTGTCCCATCTGTCATTCCTGTTGCTGTTGTTTCTGTACTGTCCTGAACAGGGATGTGGGGAGCTGGCAGGTGCAGCTCCTCTTCGTTTTGCCATTCATGGGCTCAGTAAACTCTCCCGGCCTGAGAAGCTCTCCTTGTTTCTCTGCCGGCTGAATCAGTCCTGTCAGCCTCTGCTTTATCTTGTGCTTGATGTCTCCTCTCTTCCTTGCTCTCGGCCCCCTCCCCAAGATTCAAGTCTGTGTTTGGGGCTCTTCACTTGCTCTGTGGCATGTCTTTCTGAGATGCTGCTTGTCTATCCTAACTTCAAACTGTGGAGTGGTCTGTCTTCTCTGTAGTGTCTTTGCTCTGCCCTGCCCAGATATGGGCTGGAATCTCCAATGTTTCAAGTGATGAAAGTGGTGGAATATGTCACCTTTGAAAATAGGGAACGTGCCCTGTCTCCCTCAGTCACACAAAGCACCAGCAGGGGCAGGACAGCAGGGGTCTGGGCTGAGGTCCTTTTCAGCTCTGAAAGCTCAGTATCCATCCAGAAGCATACCGGTCTCCTTGGGAGCTTTAGAGAAGATGACAAGATCGTTGGATACGGGTGGCCAAAGGAGCCCTTTTTCCTTGGGACATTGAAAAAACAGATTAAAATGCTACCTGCACATGTGGTACTTAAAACCCTACTGTGCTCCTGAATTCCCTCATTCACAAAATAGTAGTACTAATATTTATCTCTTCACCTGTTGAGAGGATCCCAGAAAGGTGTCTAGGAGGATACTCTGCCACTCCAGGGCCTGCCACCACATGTCCTATGGGAAAAGCACAGACATGGGATCAGAAAGCTCCTAGGTCTTGCTCTAGGTCTCTCCCTCAACAGGTGGGAGAAAACCTTAGCTTTCTTATGTACCATACGAATGTAGCATTGTAGCATTAATAGCTAACCTATGAGGCTTCTGTGAAGATCAGTCAGATTATTAGCAAAAATATATATGAAAGTTCCCAGGTCGTAGGAGGCACGTAATAAATGTTAACTGAATTGATGTCTGAAGTTGTAGGCTTTGCACACCCTGTTGGATTAAAACTGATTAGAGATACGTGCTCTCGCCAGGAAATAAGTACCTAACACTCCCATCACATTGTATTAGGAAGGCAGCGTGGAGCTGCTTGATGGCCTTCTGAGTCGCATTTCTTCCCTGGAAGCTCATCGGCCAGAGTTGCAAAGTTCTGCTGCCTGAGCCATCCGAGGGCTGTGTCTGCTCTGCTGGTGCCCATCCATGCCGGGGCAGAAAGGACCCCGGCTGAAGCTCAGAGGCTGTGACTGGAGCCACGACAGGAGAGGCAGGCTGCTGCTTCTGCAGAACCAGAGGTCTGGGGGAGAGGCCCCAGAGCTCAACACAAAAGCCCCAGATGAAGCCCTAGTGAGGCCAAGTGCTGTCTGAGACTCTGCCATTGGGGTTGCCTGTGAGTGACTGAGACTGACTCTTACCCCTAGCCCCTTTATTGGGATTCTGCTGTTCTCATCCCTGTCCCCTGGTGCAGCTACACACATTTGCTCAGAAAGAGAGCTCTC
This sequence comes from Piliocolobus tephrosceles, assembly GCF_002776525.5. NCBI lineage: Eukaryota > Metazoa > Chordata > Mammalia > Primates > Cercopithecidae > Piliocolobus > Piliocolobus tephrosceles. Next base: position 15,821 of record NW_022292486.1, on the reverse strand, counting down.
AGCAGCTTAGAGTTTAAGATTTTCCTGTTGGAAAAACACAGCTTTTGGAGACAATACAAATGGCAAAACGCTAAATGCTGGTGTGAGCCAAGCATGTATCAGGCGTGTGTCAGGCATGTCAGGTGTGTGTCAGATGTGTGTCAGGTATGTGCCATGCATATCAGATCATCCTCTGTGTTGTTCCCACCATGTTGTGAAAGATGCATCATTGTTCACACGTTGAAGAGGAAATGGAGGCCGAAGGGTAAAGTATGTGTCCACCTTGCATACCCCATAGAAGGCATGCCCAGGATGGGTGGCCCTGGTCCTGCAGACTCTGAATTCCTTTGCTGTGCTGTGATCACACCCATTGTAATCATGATGCCATAGCCACTGGCATTTGCATAGCTCTCTCAGCCTTAGAGACTGTTCTCCGATACTATGTCATTGGATCTTAACTTAGCCCAGTTGGTAGACAAGCTGGTCATACCCATCAGAGGATGAAAGAAGCCCATGGAAGTTGGCTGTCCTGCCCTGCCCCTGCCACCTAGGGAAAGGTTGGGAGGAGAGGACTATTAGAGCACCCATAGGAGAGCCAGGTTGGGACTGCCAGTGCAGACCAGGTGTGGTTATGCTCTCTGGAGAGTGCCTCTTCCTCCAGAAGGGTGGCTCCGTGTTGAAGAGGACTGAGAATGTGGCTGGAACAGGCAATGAGAACTGTTGGCAGCAGGGTGTGCCCATGCTAGAGAACCTGGTCCTGAGCTCAGGGGTGTGGGAGGTGCAGGAGGTTGGAGGTGGCAGAGGAGATGGACCAGCTCCTTCACTGCATCGGTGGTCCCGAATGGTCGACAGGATGGGCTGGATGGGGCTGGCAATGGACAGAGAGAGGAAGTGTGGCTCCGAAGGGCAGCACAGAGCCACGTGCTCAGCCGTGGGGCGTGCAGGATCCTGAAGCCAACTCAGAGATGGTGCGTCTGGGTAGCAGGGAACTGGGGCATGTTGCACAAAAATACTGGAAGTGGGGCCTGCAAGAGCCTGGACAGCAATGATCTATTAAAGATGGAACTCTGGGCTTCCAATCACATGACTGGGGGCCCAAAACATTTGGGTGCCCCAAAGGGCAGAGCATGGTGTGGCAGGCTGCTTGGGGAGATGACCTCGAGGGGAGGGGAGGCTGGAGAAGGTGAGACTAGGCTGTGGGAAGTCCCTGTGGCCGACAGCTCCAGGTGTGAGGTCTGCGGTTCACAAACAGGTTTGCACCTATGGCTGCTTTCACCTGGGTCCCAGAGGACACTGAGGTTCAGGAAGTCTCCTGGAATTGCCTGGGGTCATGGGACTTGTGGGGACAGAGGTCACCAGGCCTGGCTGTGCCCTGTCCTCCCATCCTTTCTACTGACTGGACACGTGATTTCCTGTCTCCTGCAGAGGGACATAAAGAGGAAGGGGCAGGGGTGCAGAGACTGTGGGGTGGAGGGTGCTTTATGGCACGTTTACCCTCGCATCATCAATAAGCACTTATACCCTAGACCTTTGGAGGCATTTCAAAAACAACTTTCCCAGTGTCAAAAAGAGAGAAGTCAGAATCTGAAGCAGGCGTGTCCTGGCTCCCTCCAGTGTGTGCATTTTCCTGGCGTCACTGGGATCCTTGCCCTGCTGGCAGCTCCACACCGGCTGCTCAACCTGGAGACAGCAGCCCCAGTGGTTGAGCCAGGGGTGCTCCCCCAGGACCCTGTCCATGTCCAGTCTAGGGAGAACCTAGGCTGGCAGAAGATGAAGTAACTTTTATTTCTATTAAATACTGTGCGGCCTGGAATAGGGACACATGTACAGGTTTTAAACCACACTCAGCCAAGATGGTTCAATGATGTGTCAAAGACATCTGACAGGGGTCACCTGTGAGAGCAGGTGAGGACGACCTTTGATGTTGGAGAGTACACAGGACACTTGAGTTTCTTCTTACCCATGACACAAGTTCAAACCCAGAGCGAAAGTTAAGCCCTTTTTAGTCCTTCCTAGTTTGTAAGTGTGGACCTACTTTCTGCTGAGCTGGGAGAAGCAACCGATACTGCAGAATTTAGCTGGGAAGTGCACGTTGTCTGAGGTCTCATTGTCAACTCTGGTGCCAAGTATGCTCGTGAGCGTTCTCTGGCTATTCCATGGCCAGCTTTGACGTGGGGCGTTCAAGGATGTCCAGGGACATGGCTCACCTTTGGATATCAGCCGACCTGGGGAGCAAACATTCCGCAGGCGATGCAACTGTTCAGTCCCATCACAAATGCTTACTGAACACCTTCTACAATTAGTCATTGCACCTCACGGAGTGACAGGGACATGAGGAATCCATAGTCCTGGGGCCTGGGGGCCAGGTGTACGTGTGTGTGATGTTAATGATCACCTCAGCAGGTGGAGTAAACTCCACACTCCTCAGGTTGGGGCACACAGAACAGCTTCCATCCACAGAGCACAGCATGGAAAATGGGAAGAGAAAGGCACTCTACAGTGGAGAAACTAACAGGACCTCCTCCTGGTGGTCAAGGCCAACACCCATAGTGATGAGTCACACTGACAACATGTACCATTTATGTGATGTGAGGCCCTTCACCGCTGTGGGCTTCCTCCCCAAACCCATATCCCAGTCTAATCATGAGAAAACCATCAGACAAACCCTGTTTTGGAGACATTCTTCAAAATACTTGACCAGTCCTCCTCAAAACTGACAGAGTCATCAAAAACCAGAAAATTCCTGAGAGCCAAGACCTACTGAAAGAGATATGACAACTAAATGTCATGTATCCTGGCACAGGAGAAGGACATTAGGTAAAAACCAAGGGAACCTGAGTAATTTATCAATATTGGTTCGTTAATTATAACAGACGTGCCATATAAATGTAAGACATTAATGATAGGGGAAACTGGGTATGGGTTACATGGAAACTCTCTTCACTATTTTCATAAATTTTATTTACTAAATTTGTGACTTTTTCATTTAAATCTGTTCTGAAATAAGAAGTTCATTTAAAAAAAGACCACTCCATCCAGTAGGCAATGGCAGGTGACCTGCCAAAGAGGTGGAGCCAGTTGATGGCTGGAGGCAATCGAGATGCTCGGGGGATGGTGACAGATGCATCTAAGACATGACAGTGATGAGACAGTGTCCCAGACAGCCAGGGCGACACCCCCAGGAACCTGGACCCTTTACGGTGTGGCTGAGATCCTTGCAGGATCAGTGCAGTGAGTGCTATTATGGCTACTCTGAGCCATCAATAACCAGGCTTCTGAGATTGGCAGGAACCTGGGATAACATAAAGCTATGAAGGCAGAGGCTCGAGAAACCTGAGGAGTGTAGCCAAGGTCATGTTGAGTCGGAGCTCACAGCTAACAGATAACACAGCAAAGGCATGAAGCCCAGCACGAGTGAGGGACATCAGTGGTGCAGACACCAAGAAAATAGAGAGGGTCCAGAAGGGTCATCCTGAAAATTAAGTTAATGTAAGTGTCTATTTTTCCTTATTTGATAAGACCTCCCTGTTTTAGTTGGGAAATTTACCTTTCTTTTGTCTCAGCAATCAATATGCTTGCTCTTTCTGACATAGGGCTCCAAGTTCATTCACTAAAACCAATCTTAGACATAGGAGAGGACTGCTCTTTCTGTCAGATGAGTCCCACTAGAGCCTGAAATAAAGCCAAAATGCAAGTTGGCAAAACTACGGTTTGGAGAAAGACAGAGAAACAGACTGCACACACACTTGATAGTGTTAAGTTCCTGGATGCAGCTGTTCCTGAAGTCTACACCTGAGCTTGCAGTAATAACTTTTGTTTATATTTTGCTTAAGCCAGTTTGAGTGGGATTTATGCTACTTAGAATAAAAGAGTCCTGAGAATCTTTCTACTACTGAGAAAGATCACAGAATAGTGAGTGCTTCTGTCCCCAGAGACACTCCTGGGAGGCAGTTTGCAAATGCTTTGGGAGGAGATGAGATTTTCTGAAGTCAGATTGTGGTGAACAGGGCATATCCTCAGGAAAATACAGAATGCCACAGCTAGCCAGGCTCCGAAAGGCTCTCTGGAGCCTGGAATGCCATCATTGTTCTGAGGTTTTGCATCATGTCTAAAGTCACTGTTCTGTCCTCCTAACAGGAGAATGGAGCCCTAGAAACCTAGGAGGAGAAGACAAAGTGTCAACCTCTGGGTGTCTGCAGTGTTGCCAGGAAAAGCTCTGATCCCAGGGGCTTACCCACTTCCACAGGTATTACGCATCCCTGTGAGGACTGGGACATTAGCATATCTCAGATCCATCTGCAAAACTTTTGCAAATGTGGAACTCCCTCATTCTAATCTTAGCAACTTCCAGGGCTGAACCTTGATTAATCTGGATACAAACAGGATTGAAACGCCACATAGTAAGCATTAACAGGAGGGTGTTTCTTTTACCCATGAAGCTTGATGGATCCATGATGATCTAGTACATTCTCCTCCCAAAAATTAGGCTCATCCTCTGCATGTGAAGGAACAGAGAAGCACTCAGCTCGACCCTTTGGAGAGGGGGATTAGACAGCATGAGCCTTCAATCATATCTCTTGGATGACCAAGGAAGGCTGGATTTGTGCACCTAAAAAATGGAAGCACAAACTGCACAAAAAATACTCTCCGTTCAAGTTGAAGTTCTCAAATAAGGTATCAAATTAACTGATATATTAATAACATTTAAAATAATAATCTCATAGGAAGATTCCAAAAATTTCTGATTTTATATCTAGCAAAGACTTCATAAACTATGCTTGATTTGTATGTAGAACTCAGGGTGAACATGCCAATGACAGTGGCAATGAGAGGGGTAACGGGGGGCCAGAAGTAGTCTGAGGGAGGGGAGAGGAGGGGGTAGAGCATGCTCAGGGAACCATGAGCCATGCAGGATAAGCAATAGGGCAGAATAAACAGGACATACCCATCTGTTTATTCTCTCTGTATAATGTTTTGATTCTCTTTGTACCCTAACTAACCAAGGCGCAGCTCAGGAAGTTGCTGCCAGGATTAGAAAAAGGGAGTTGCACATTCTCGAAAAGCAATAGTACAGTGCAAAGAATGGTAATTAATCCCCGCAGCACACTTGACCCAGCCCCTAAAGAGCTTTGTGACCTTGGGCCAGGCAGGCAGCTCCCAGGCTTCTGTTTTATCGTTTTTGACCTCTTCTGGCTGCAGTGATTCATTTCCAGATATAGGTTGCTTCAGCTCACCTGAGACTCTTCTTGTAGCCTGTTCTTTGAGAAATGGTAATGTATCTCTTGAAAAGTTTCTTTTTCTTGCAAAGTCACCCAATTCATGAGTTAATGAGGTCCCACCAGTGATATGATTGCAGAGTCACAAATATCACTAACTGAAAGGAGTAGAAGGAAGGTGGGAAATGCAGACACACCATGGGTGGTTGGCTTCCAGAAGATATACATGAGACCAGCCCTGTGGTGGGCCAGGTCAGAAGGACTTCTGCTTAGACTAGGTGGAAGCTTCTCAGCATTCTGAAGAGTACCACCATCTGACTGGCAGTTTGAAGGTATCACTTGGGCTGCTGTATCAAGAATAGACTTCAGAAGACAAGGTTGAAAGTAGCAAGACCAGTGATAAAGGGGTCATAGCAGTCTAAGGGCACAGTGGGAGTGGAGATAGGAGTTATATTAAGGAGAGAGTCACCAGGATTTGCTGATGGGATAGGTGTGGGCTGTGGAAGAAAGAACAAAGTCAAGAATGACTCCAATGACATTGTCCTAAGCAATTGGAATGATGAAATCACAGCTGTTGAGATGGGGAAGCTGCACATGGAGTGGGTCTGGAGGACAGATGAGGTGTTTGACTTTGGACATGCTGAGTTTCAGATGTGTTTCAACATACATATGGAGGGGTTACACTTGAATATGTGAGTCTGACCTTCATATTGAGATGTTCCTATCCTACCTCTTCCTACCTCTCCCCTGCAAAGGACTGACCTTTGTATCTTCAGTGCTCCTACAAGGCTCTGTGCAGATTCCTGGCATGTCACTTTTATTTCAAATGGCTTTACTGAGATGTAATTGATATATCATGTTGTTCACCTATTTAAATTGGACAGTTGAATGGTTTTTAGTATATTCACAGAGTTGTGCTCGTGTGTACCATGGTCTGTTTTTAGAATATTTTTGTCAACCCTTCCACCCTAAAAAAGCTCATAGCTATTAGGAAACATTCTCCATTTCCTAGCATGGTATTTTAAATTGGTGACAATTCTTATTTTCAAGTCTGTCAGTAAGCCTCTTAATGGTAGGGAACTCCATGTTATTTGTTTTTGCATTTCACCCTATAACAATTACTCAAAAAAGCTTTTGTATGAATGAACTACAGTTTGAAAAATATGACCTCAAGATTGTGTGTCTTTAAGAGAGAACGAGCCCTTTGCCTTCCGGTGCTCTTCGTGTGGCTGCCTGTAGCATTTTTCAGATCTAGTTGAGAAACTGATGGGAGAATATGGAGATAAGTCTTATTACTCTTTTCTTTCTTGGCTATACTTCTCTAGCATCTGTTGTAAATAAAACAGAAAAGAGGCTTTCTAAACCTGGTGAAAATATCTCAAATGCAAGGAAGCTGGTGATGAAAAATGCAGTATCAAAGTTCGGGCTGTTATAAACACATGGCATAAATCACATCTGCTCATTAAACTTATTATAAGGAATGATAACAAAAGCAAAGAGATATCTGAAAATCTCTTGGGAAAAATAAAGTAGCTGATAAATTCTTGGTTTTAACCGTTTTATGTCATAAGGATGGATATAATTTCATTTGGGACAAATGTTTCTTGACTCAGACTACAGATTTGGAGCTGAAAGCCACTACCAAGGCAACCTCCTCTAACACCTTCATTTCAGAGCTGATGAGCTAGATAGTCATGCCCTGTGACCTCTCAGCAGGTTATGGCAGAACTCGCCCAAGAGCAAGGGGCATAATGTATTAATTAGTTTAAACCGACATGCATTATGTACTAACGGTTTGGGCAGACCAGTAGGATCTAAATATTATTCTAAGGGTCAGAAGCTTTTTTTCCAATAAAGCCTTATACTGAAAACAATAATTATGGCAGAATCCTTCTGATGGAGCCTGGGAGGTGGACTGCTTTTTCCCGCTGCTGCTGCATCCCTGACCTGGTTTAGTGAGTCCTGGGACTGTCCCTTTGACATCCTTCCTCTGTATTCTTTTGAAATACAGGAGCCATCCACTGCATATAGTCACTAGTTTACTTGTTTCTCTTCCCTCCTAAACTGTGGAATCTCTCAACATAATGATTGTGTCTCACACAAAATTGCATATCTCAGTTTCTGGACTCAGGAAATATTAACTTTGTTCTTTGACCAGGTTCTTTTCAAGGTGTCGGTGACACAGATATGAGGGAAACAGAGTTGACTCATGCTGATGGAGCTTACATTCTATGGGGCAAGAGTGAGCAGAGGGCAAATCATCAAATAAAGAAACAACTATAGACATATTGTGGGGAAAATACAGCAGCAGAAGATAATAGGAAATGTCAGGACATTTGGAGTGGCTCAATTTGCTGTTTTGTTTTTATTTTTCCCAGAAGGTGAATAAGAAGGCATCTTCAATAAAGTAACATTTACATAGAGACATAAAGAAGTGAAGGGGGAGCCATGCATATCAAGGAACACAAGTGCAAAGGCCCTGAGTTAGGATCCTGTATGATGATTTGTAGAAACAGTAAGGCCAGAGTGGAACACAGCTGGAACAGAGTGAATTAAGAGATATGGACAGAAAAGTTGCAGGGATTCAGATTATTTAGGACTCCGTAGGCCATTGTAAATATTTGGGATGGGACACTGGGCAGAGGAGTAACATCATCTCATTTCAGTTTTGGAAGGTTCACTCCAGCTACTCTGTTGACAATGGATTATAGAAGACTGAACATGGAATCCGGGAGAGCAGTCAGAAAACTTCTTCAGGAATTCAGCTCAGTAATGACAAATTCATCCTTCCCCTTTATTAGGCCTCTCTGCTCCACATTTTTCATTGTCTACATTCCAATCCATCTGCAAATCCTTTGGCTGTATCACCTAAATATGCTCAGAATCTAATCACTTCTTATCACCTCCACTGTTCCCCATATAAGGCACCCTCAGGTCTCATCTCATTATTGCCATTGGCTTCCCAGCTTCAGTCCTCTCTATTGCTTCTTCTTAACTCTTAACACAGTAGCCTGTGGTTCTTTTAAAATGTCAAGCAGAAGCAGAAAATGGCAGAACAGGGAACTCCAAAACTGTTTCTTCACTAAAGCAACAATGAAGTTGGCATAAACTATTAGGATTAACTTTTTAAAACTAAGGAGTCTAATAAAAAATATATGACAATGAAGGAAGTGTTTCACAAAGAAAAAAGCTCCTAAATTTCAGTAAAAGAGTATTATGGTGCTTTAACTTACCCATACAATTTACCACTTTCCAGCTTGGTGGTAGCTGTGGGGCTGGCTGCCCATGTTACTGACGTAACTTGGTGGCCCCAGAGGAGGCACTGCAGGCCTTAGTCTCAAACAATTATGATTGTATGTCTGTCTGGTGGCTCCCCGAGTGATTGGTCAGGGAATTCCCTTTGTTTCACATGCCTCTGAACTTTCTCAGGCCTGAAGCAGCCACCTGGGTGGAATTTTAAAAAAGGATTTAAGGCAAATATAATCACTGCTGCTACCTGGGGAAAGTTATAACAGATAGGAAAAGCAGCAGACAGACTAGAAAGGTTAGGAAAAGTCAGGGAAAGAATACAAATGTGAGAATAAATATTTTAATAGATTCCACATAATCGGATAATCTGGAAGTCCACGCAAATGCCCAAGACTAGACATGCTCAGAAAAGACTGGAGAACACCATGAACTTTCATCTCTGGCTCCTGTCTTTAGGCTCCTGTGAAGCTGAAAGTGGACATTAAGCAATGTAAATGGCCTAGCTAAGCATTAAAGGAATGCTCAAACACATAGCCAATCCACAAAGACTTGAAGTATTTTTTGTTACGTCGGGTTTAGGCATTTAAGAAAATCTCTGTTAAATCACCAGCTGACCAGTAAGTTAACAGAACTGGAACTTTGGTGACTACACATAACAGAGAAAACAGTCTCATAAAAAGAATTTAGAAGAGTCACTAAACAACTACAGCCTACAAGTAGTAACAGCAAATCCTGGGGAGAAGATTATGGTTTCTAGAGTTACACATTATGATATTCAACATGTCCAATTACCAAAAATTTACAACACATGCAAAGAAACAAGAATGTATGGCCCACTCACAGGAAAAAATAAATGAACCAAAACTGTCCCCAAGAAAACCCAGACATTGGATTTACTATAAAGACTTTAAATCAATCATCTTACATATGCTCAGAGAGATAAAGAAAAACCATGGACAAAGGAAACCATAACTATGATGCCTAGGCAAATAGAGGTTACCAACAAAGATAGAAAATATAAGAATAGATCAAACAGAAATTCTGGAGCTAAAAAATGCAATCTGAAATGAAAGCTTCACTAGAGAGATTCAGCATAAAATTTGAACAGAAAGAAGAAACCATCCTCAAAATTTCACTAAGCTTAAGATAGCTCAATGTATATTATTCAACTTAAGAAGCAGAAGTGGAAAGAAATGAAGAAAAATGGACATACCTTACAGAACTGTGGGATACTATCAAGTGTACCATTATATGCATCATGGAAATACCAGAATAAGAAGGAGAGAAAGGAGCAGAAATAATGGCCCAAATATTTAATGTGAGAAATAAAGTAAATCAGTATATCAGGGAATCTCAATGGACTTTTAGCCAAAAGAGCACAAAGACTCCATTACACATTATAATTAGACTTTCAAAAGGAAAAGCCAAAAAGGAATCTTGAAAGCATGAAGTAAGAAGGAACTTGTCATGTTTTTGTACAAGGAATCTTAAATAAGAAAAAGAGTCAACATTTCATCAGCAAGCACGGAGGGCAGAAGGAAGTGGGATAATATATTTAAAGTGCTGATAGAAAAAAAAAAAAAACTGTTAACCAAGAATTCTGTCTGGCAAAACTAATCAATGAAGAAGAAATTAAGACATTCCCAGATAAATAAACTTTGAAGAAGTTAATCGCTAGTAGGCCTGTCCTACAAGAAATGCTAAAGGCATTCCTTGAGGCTGAAATAAAAGGACACTAGACAGTTACTCAAAGCTGTGTGAAGAATTAAAGAAAACTAGTAAAGGCACTACAGAGATAAATATACAAACTAAAATTATTGTATTTCTGGTTTGTAACTTCTTTCCTTTTTCTTTTTTCCCCTATATGGTTTAAAATTCAAATGCCCAAAATAATATAAATTTGTGTTAATGGGCACTCAGTGTGTAAAGACAAAATCTGTGACAACAATAGCATAAAGAGATGGATGAGGCTGTATAGTTGCAGAGGTTTTGTACACAATTCAGGCTAAGAGGGTATTCATTCAAGCTACATTGTTATAAATTTAAGATGTTAATTACAATCTCGAGATTGTGCAGTAGAAAATAAAGAAAATAACTAAAAAAAGTGAAGAAAATAATTAAAAACTATGCAGAAGAGAAAATAAGAATTGAACAAAAATGGACTAGAAAAAATCAATCACACAATAAAATCCATAATGAAGGAATTGAGGAGAAAATATACAAAATCTATGGAACATAAATAGCAAAATGAGAGAAGGAGGCCTTTCTTTGACAGTAATCACTTTGAATATAAATGAATCAAACTATTTAATTAAACAGCAGAGATTTTCAGTATGTATTAAAAAACATGATCCAACTATGTGCTATCTAAAGGAGACTTATTTTAGCTATAAAGACACAAAAATGCTGAAAATAAAAGGACAGATAAGATATTTCATGCAACTACTAATCAAAAGAGATCTGGGACATCTTTATTATTAGACAAAATATACTTTAAATTTTATTTTTTTGCTTCCAAAAGCTTTATTTCAATTTGATCCAAGGCTTGGATGAGTGCTCCAGGGTAGTTAAAAAGCTGCCCAGTGGCTGGAGGGAGAGGCTTAGACAGAAGCCCTGTTACTTTGCGAGGGGCCTCCCAGAAGTCACTGGGCTCAGTAGGCTCCTAGTTGTACTTGAAGGTGAGCCTTTCAAAGAGATACTCACCCAGCCCAGCCTCCAGGCCAGCCAGCCTGTGGGGAGGTTGGTCAGGTGGTTATCCATCTTCTTGATGAGTTTAACTTCCTCATCTAGGACGTGACTCTCCAGGAAGTCACAGAGATGGGGATCTGTGCAGGCGGAACTGAGGGTGTGAAGGGCCTGGTTCAGATTTTTCTCCAGGGCCATGGTGGCTTCCATGGCATCCAAAGTTCTACCCTACTTATCTTGAGCCAGCTTCTGGAGGTCCTGGAAGATAGCATGCTGCCACACTGGTTTTGTACCTTTGCGAGATGCTCGGTACTCTCATGCTTCTCCTCAGCTGATTTGCAGAAGAAGTGGCCCATGCTTTCCAGAGTCACATCATCATGGTCAAAATAGAAGCCCAGAGAGAAATAGGTTTAGAAGACCCGCAAGTACAAAGTGACAAAGTGGTTGATGGCTGCCTCCACCTCAGTGGAATAATTCTGATAAATCTGGGAGCTCATGTTTAGTCAGCAAGAAGGAATTAATCACTAAAATGGTGTTGGCTGGTCCTAGAAGCAGGAGATGACCGAGAAGATGGTCCTGAAGGTTGAAAATGGAGAGAAGATTGGAAGGTGGCTGGAGACTGGAAGAAAGAGAGTTCCTGGATCTGCTCCATCCAAACACTGTTGAAGCAAGAGACAGCCACAGGACTGCTGAATGTGCTGCCTAGACTTTAAAATTTATCACAGAAGACAAGAAAATTGTGTATTCAAAAAAGGTTAATCCATCAAGCATATATGACAATGATAAACCTACATGAACCTAAAACAGAACCCCCAAGACACATGAAGCAAAAATTGACAGAAATAAACTGAGAAAAAAAATTCTACAATAATATTTGAAGACTTTAATATCCCACTTTCAATAATGAATAGAACAAAGACAAAATGTCAGTAAGGAAATAGAAGACTTAAACAACACTATAAACAAATGGAATTAGTAGACATGTAAATAACACTCCACTACCACAAACACCAGAATATGCATTCTTTTCAAGTGCACATGTAATATTCTCCAAGCTAGATCTTACGTTAGGCCACAAAACAAGTCACAGTAAATATTAAAACGCTGAAATCATATGAAATATTTTCTCTTACTACAAAAGAATGAAACCAGAAACCAGTAATGGAAGGATACCTGGAAAACTCAGAAATATGTGGAAATTAAACAACATACTCATAAATAAGCTATAAGTCAAAGAAGAACTTAGAAAATACTCTTTTTTTTTCATGGTAGATAAACTCCTCTTAGGAAGGGGGCAACAAACTGCTGCAGACAAAGATATACCCTTTAACAACAACCCAACATGCTAGAAGGTTTTCCAGTTTAAAAGACACAAAATCCCAAAATGTGAAAACTACAGAGGAACTCAGAGGCCACTGTCCTAGTCTGTCACAGTCCTCCATATGGCAAAGACGAAGGAAACTGGCAATCTTTTTAGGGGTACCAAGGATCTCAGTTTGTACGGTCTTTATAAATGAAGAGCAGGATGTGGCTTTCCTGCCCCCATTTCACCTCAAGTCATCTACAGCGACCGCACATGGCTCCCCTCTGTGTTCATGAAATAACTTGAGGCCAGAGTCTCTCAGCTTTAAAGCCTTGGAATCCTGCGCATAGTTTGTTTGTGTGTAGATGTACAGTTTGAAGGGTAGCTTCTGTAACAAGATGTCAAACTCCACAAAAGTTAAGAATCATGTCACTGGATCCTGAGTCCATCTCCACAGACCAGGGTGCCGCTCAGGTCAGTTGCCATGGTAACTGCAGCAGATGGTCCCTTTAGAGATGGAATCCAAGGATGTTATGGCCAAGGCACAGAATTTTATATCAACTGAAGAAAATGAAGACCAGCCAGAGAGGCTGCAGTTCAGGGAAACCAGAGGCTCCTCCCTCACCATGATACTAGGAAGGACTATCCCCTTGGTGACAGAAATAAGGCACTGGACTGATTCAGGCGTGCTAGGTTCCCAGCAGAAGAGGGTGAGGGAGGAGATCCAGGGGGCCTGTCTCAGTCATCTTATCTGGTGCACCTTTCTCCCCCAGAGATAATTCTTTCAAAAAGGTTTGGATCCTACACAGACCAAAAATGCTGGTGTCAGGGCTTTTACGAAGTACCTGTGGTGCTGGAGAACCTGCAGCAAGGTGCCCTTGGTAGGCACCCGGTACAGTTCTGCCCTGTCCTCATCCTCAACGTAGACCTCCAAATTATCAGAACAATATTTTTGCTCTAGGTCGCAAGAGGGTGTTTCACCAAACATCACCATTAGATGATCAATAAACCTGGAGTCCTCATGAAAGGCAGAGATGAAGTCCAATTGGGCATACTCTGGGTATAGAAGGAGCACAGGCCAGCTCAGCCTGCCCTGGTTATCTAGATTCAGCCTGGCTCCATGGGGGTTCTCATAGCTGAGTCTCTCCAGGAAAAACTCACCTAGACCTTCTGAGGCTGAAATTTCATCCTTACAGGCAGTTTGAGAGAGCCTGATATTCCTAGCCTTGACGGCCTCGAGTAAAGCCTCATTCTGATTCCTCTCCTTCTTTTCTTTCAAGTTGGATTTCCCCACATCCCTCTGTTCAATTTGCTTCAGCTTGTCTGCTTTAGCCCTCATTTCCAGAAGCTTCTTCACTTTGGCATCTATCTGCAGCTCCTCATCACATCAGTTCACAGCGTTGGCAAAGTATTTCAGTTCCAGATGGCATAAGCACCTCTTATTGCTTTGAGGCAGCAGGATTTTAGCTTTCTGGCAGCTGTCACACCACTGACAGCAGAAAGAAAATTGCCCAGATAGTACTGTGCTGCTGCCCGGTTGGTATAAAGGACAGCATTCAAATCAGGATTTGCACAATTTCTTCTTTAATCCTTCAGTGTAGGAAATCACAGCTTTCTTGTAGTCTTTTTCTTTAAAATAGTCATTGCCCTCATCTTTATAGGTCTTGGCCTGTTCTTCTGGAGAAAGCTCCTCATCAAAAATAATTGACTGGAGACAAGCCAAGTCAGGATTCTCCCTGGGATCAATTTCTGATGGCACTTTCTTCATAAACAGGGGTACCTTTTCAAATTCCTCCTCCCACTGTTCCTCATGAAAGCTGCCATGGTAAGGCTGGCTCTGGAACTTTTCCAGGAACGAGTTTTGATTTTGTGGTTTTGATTTTGTGGTGTCGTCTGAGGTGGGGTCCTGCTCACGTTGCTCCACAGCTGATGCCCTGCCCTTCAGCCCAAGTCCCAGTGCCGTGAAGTGTAGAAAATACTCTACAATGAATAAAAATAAAATATAATATCCAAAATTTATGGATGCAATAAAAGCAGTGGTCAGAAGGAACATTTAAGCTCTAAACACATTTAAAAAGAATGATATTAATAGAAAATCTAATTGCATGTCTTACATAACTAGAAAATGAAAAGCAGTCTAAAGCCAAAGTAAGGAGGAGGCAGGAAATAATGATTAGGGGAAACATAAATGACATAGAGAATAGAAAAACAAGAGAGAGTATCAATGAACCTAAAACTTGGTTCTTTAAAAAGATTAACAGATTTGACAAACCTTTAGCTATAGTGAAAATAAAAGACTACAATAAACAAAATAAAAAATGAAATCATAGACATTACAACTGATACCACATAAATACAAAGGATCAAAAGAGACTACTAATGAAAAATTATATGCCAACAAATTGGATTACCTACAAGAAATTGATAAATTCCTACAACATACAACCTACCAACACTGAATCATGAAGAAATAGAAAATCTAAACAGACCAATAGTGAGTAAAGAGATTGAGTCAGTAATCAAAAATTTTACAAAAAAGAAAAGCTCAGTATCAGCTTCACTGATGAGTTCTATCAGTTCTTTAATGAAAATTTACACCAATCATTGCCAGACTCTTTCATGAAATTGAAGAGATGAGAATACTTCATAATTTATTGTATGAGGCTGGCATCACACAGGTAGCAAAGCCAGACAAAGAAATTATAAGATTGTCTCCTATAAATATAGATGCAAAACCTCTCAATAAAATCCTATAAAACTGAATACAGCAGCATATTAAAGGGATCATGCTCCATGACAAATGGGATTTTTCCCAGTAATGCAAGAATGGTTCAACATATGAAAATCACTCAATATAAGAAACAACATGAATAGAATGAAGGAAGAAAAAAGACCCCAAAATATATAAACATTTCAGTTGATGCAGAGGAATCATTTGATAAAGTTCAACATTCTTTTAATGATAGAAACACTTAGCAAATGAAGAATAAAAGATATCTTCTATAACATGATAAAGGTGATATATGAAAAGCCCACAGCTAACATCACACGTGGTATTGAAAGACTCAAAGCTTTCCCTTAACAATGGGAACAAGAGCAGGATTCCTACTATTGCTATTTCTATTCAATACAGTAGTGGAAATTCTAGCCAGAGCAATTAGAGAAGTCAAATAAATGAAAATCATACAAATTGAAAAGAGAGAAGTTCTCCATTCACAGATGACCTGGTCTTATGTGTAGAAAGCCCTAAGGATTTAATAACAAAACTATTAGAGCTAATAAATGAATTAAGCAAAGTTGCAGGACACAAAATCAATAAAAAAATCAGTTGTGTTTCTATACACTAGAAATAAGCAATATGACAAGGAAATTTTTATATATATATATAT
>NW_022292485.1:0-1422 GCF_002776525.5 Piliocolobus tephrosceles | reverse complement strand
TTTGTATTTTTTAGTAGACATGGGGTTTCACCGTGTTAGCCAGGATGGTCTCGATCTCCTGACCTCGTGATCCGCCCGTCTCGGCCTCCCAAAGTGCTGGGATTACAGGCTTGAGCCACCGCACCCGGCAATTTTTTTTTCTTTTTTTTTTTTTAGAGTCTCACCCCGTCACCCAGGCTGGAGTGCAGTGGCATGATCTAGGCTGACTGCAACCTCTGCCTCCTGGACACAAGCAATTCTCTTACCTCAGCCTTCCGAGTAGCTGGGACTACAGGCATGCACCACCATGGCCAGCTAATTTTTATATTTTTGGTAGAAATAAGATCTCAGTATATTGCACAGGCTGGTCTCAAACTCCTGGGCTCAAGTGATCCTCCCACCTTGGCCTCCCAAAGTACTGGGATTACAGGAGTGAGCCACTGTGTCTGGCCTCTCATGACTTTTCTAAGGCAGTTACTGAAGGACCTGCTCCATGAAAACAAAGGAGTGAGTCAAGAAAAGGACTCAAGTACAGGAAACAGAACTTCTGACCAGGACAGAGGCAGAAGGATTCTATGAGATGATGGTGAAGGGAAATGCCAGCACAACAGGTCTGTCCCCGGGCAGAGGGCTACTAGTGCAAATTGGACTAGGTCAGTGGGCTCCTGAAGAAATTTCTTCAAGAAGATGAAATTGATAAAATGTCTAATGAAATTGATGTCTTAACAAAAGATATAATTGATGAATAATTTAGGGTTCACACTGTAAGTAGATAGAAAACCAGATCAAATATAATCAAACACAGGGCCGGGGGTGGTGGCCTGCCTGTAATCCCAGCACTTTGGGAGGCCGAGGTGGGTGAATCACAAGGCCAAGAGATCGAGACCATCCTGGCCAACATGGTGAAACCCTGTCTCTACTAAAAATACAAACATTAGCTGGGTGTGGTCGTGCACACCTGTAGCCCCAGCTACTTGGGAGGCTGAGGCAGGAGAATCGCTTGAACCTGGGAGGTGGAGCTTGCGGTAAGCCGAGATCGCACCACTGCACTCCAGCCTGGTGACAGAGCAAGACTCCCTCTCAAAAAAAAAAAAAAAATTGAACACATTTTTTTTTCCAGTTCTAGGGAAAACAAAAAGTTGCACAAGAAAGGAAAAGTGATCATAGTGTATTGCCTGTCTCAGTCCTGATTAGCATACATAGTAATAAGAATGTAAATCTTGGGCTGGGCACAGTGACTCATGCCTGTAATCCCAGCACTTTGTAAGCTGAGGTAGAAGAATCGCTTAAGCACAGGAGTTTGAAGCCAGCCTGGGCAATATAATGAGACCCCATCTCTACAAAAGATTCTCTTAAAATTATTTCTAACTTAAAAACAGTATAAAATCTGAATATTGATTTCTTTTAAAGTCTAAAATACAACTGGGCTAGGTGCAGTGGACC
>NW_022292484.1:0-7161 GCF_002776525.5 Piliocolobus tephrosceles | reverse complement strand
GGGGGCCATTTAGTGAACACAGGTGCTACTCAATAGACAGTTTGTACTTGTGCAAAAGTTTGTGTCCAGGAAGTAGAGAACGGCTGATAGTGACATGGTACCATCTCAAATGTTTATCCTTACCATACTTTGCTCTAGCCTACAGAAGACCTCTTGAGATTTTATTCCTGGGGGAAAAGCCACAGATTCCCAGAGGGTTCCCTCCTGTATGTGAGTGAAGGGTGATAGAGGCCTAACTGACTCAGCTGTCAGTTGACTGGAGGTAATTCTTTAATTCAGTAGTTCTCAAACTTTGTGGCCTCAAGATCCCTTTACATCCTTAAAAATTATTGAGGAATACAAAGAGCTTTTGTTTATGTGGATTTTATCTATTTATATTTACCAATCAGAAATTAAAAGTGAGAAATATAAAACTATTTATAAATTCATTTAAAATAAACTAATTATATGTTATAAATATTTTCATGAAAAAGTTACATATTTCCAAACAAGAATGGCTTTGTTTACTTTTTCGTAAATCTCTTTAATATGAGACTTAATGGAAATCAGCTGAATTCTCGTATCTGCTTCTGCATTTAATCTTTTGCAACATTACATGTCATGAAGCCTCTGGAAAATGATACTGCCACACTCATGAAAGAGTGGAAAAGCCAAATTATGTTTTGCTATTTTTATGAAAAGTTTTAACTTCATAGATCTTCCGAAAGTGTCTTGGCCACTCCCAGACCTGCTTTAATTCATTTAGAGGTAGCATAGTATGGTGGGTTAGAGGGTAGATCCTAGAGTCCATATGCTGAGTGCACACCCCAGCTCTGCTGCTTTTATTATCTGTTTGACTTTTGCCAAATGATTTAACTACTTTATGTCCTAGTTTTCTTATTTGTAGAGTGATGGTAATAATGAGGTGATGCACTTAAGGGTATGTAATGGTGAAATTAGAAAAATAAAGACCTTGAAAGAGAGGTACCTATGGGTGCTCAGTCTAGCCTTACACTGAAAGTTCAATGTTATTTGTATTTCATATTTTATATATGAGATTAAACATTTATTACTGGCCATCTGCATTTCCTTTTCTGACTCATCTATATGTTAATATATTCTATCTACTTTTTGTTGAGTTGGTATTTTTACTAATTTTGGGAGTTCTTTGTATAGTATACATATTAACTTCTTGATTCTTTTATGTATTGTAATTATTTTCTTCAAATCCATAACTTATCTTTTAACTTTATTTATATTTTTTCATCATAAAGAAGTTATAAATTTGTATGTGTCAAATCTCAGTGTTTTTCTCTGTGGCTTCTGGATTTCATGTTCTGTTTATACCTAGATTAAAACAATTCTATATATTATTTCAGTGCTTTCATACTTTTTTAAATATTTAGGTATTTAATACATTAAGAACTTATTTGGGAGTACAATGTAAAGGAGAGATTTAACTTTTTCTTCAGAATGAGTAGACACATGTTTCAACATCATTTCTTAAATATTCTGTCAATTTGCTACTGATTTAAAATGCCTCTTTTAAAATTCACTGAATTCTCATAGCCATATGGAGGTATTTTTGAAGTATTTTGGTTCATGTAGTATTTGTCGCTTCCAGTAGCTACATACATTTAAAATGACTTTAGACTTACAGTACATTTTAATGTATGGTATTCCCTCATTCTTCTTCTTCCTCATGATTTTAAATTTTTCATGAATTTCTCAGGATAAATTTTAGAATAAACTTATCAAACACTACCCTCATTTCCCCAAAGTTATGATTATGATTGAAATTGTTGCATTACATGTATACCTTTACACTATTAAGTTACTCTAACCAGGAAATTAAATGTTTTTTTTTACTTAGTCAAATTATTTTTATTTTTTTTTGAGACGGAGTCTAGCTCTGTCGCCCAGGCTGGAGTGCAGTGGCGCTATCTCAGTTCACTGCAAGCTCCGCCTCCCGGGTTCACGCCATTCTCCTGCCTCAGCCTCCCCAGTAGGTGGGACTACAGGCGCCCGCCACCACGCCCGGCTACTTTCTTTTTTGTATTTTTAGTAAAGATGGGGTTTCACTGTGTTAGCCAGGATGGTCTCGATCTCCTGACCTCGTGGTCTGCCCGCCTGGGCTTCCCAAAGTGCTGGGATTACAGGCGTGAGCCACTGCGCCCGGCCAAATGCACATCTTAGAATATTGCTCCCTTGCTTAACATCCTTACTGGCCTTTGGAAATGCTCCAACCTAGTACTGGAAGTTCTTAAGAATCTGGCTTTTACCTACCCTTGAAGCCTCGCTGTCTCTCTCTCAGCGTTTTCTGGACACATCTGCTTTTCAAAAACCATCAAGCTATCCTCATTGTTCCTAGAGCAGCTAAGCTTTTTCGGGCACCAGTGTCTTTCACCTTGTTATTCTCTCTCCCTGAAATAGCTCTTTACTGGGCAAAGTCCTGTGGATCTACCAGAGCCTCTTGGATAGCATCCCTTTTGGGAATCCTCTTAAGGACCCTCAGACCATACTTCTCCCCGGTTTGTTTCTTGTTTAACACAGCTTGTCTTCCTGGACAGACTGCGTCCTCCTTGAGGATGGAATCAGTATTTTGGTTAAATTTATTTCTGCATGGGCCTTGCACATAAAAAACGTTTATTGAACAAACGAATCCTGTATGTTCCTCCCCTCAGGCAAGAAACGCTCCCTGGGAGGGATAGTAGTCTAACGGTGAGCTAGAACGTTTGGACTTAGGGTTCCGAGGAACCGGGAGCAATCCTTAGTGAGCCCAGACTTTCGAATTTGATCAAAGGTAAAGAGGGACTGGAGAGCGGTCCATCTGACTTCCGTCGGGGATGAGCAGGAGTCAGGGGTGGACGCCTGAATCTTGGTTCTCAGAAGAGCCGAGAGGCCTAGGCTCGAACTTAGGGCGATCCGGTACTTGGAGGTTCGAAGCTCCTAGTTTCGGGTTGAGACCGGTGCGGAGGGCGATGACGCGGGCCTTCCTGGACGTCGAGGATCAGTAACACTAGGAGTGGGTGGGGAAGGGGCCCCCACTGAACTCAGGCCCCGCCCCTTTCCGGGGACGTTTCACCGGATTGGCTGTCCTTCCATAACGTCGTGCGGCCCCGCCCCGGCGCGCGCCCCGCCGCGTGCCCAGCCGGGTTAGCTGCTGCAGCCTACGCTGCCTTGGCCACTGCCTGCCGCGCGCGGAGCCGGAGCCCGACCCTGAGTGGCGCCGGGCCCGACGTGGGGCTCCTGGGTCGCGGCGGCGGGCGGGCGATGCTCCAGTGGCCTGACCAGCCATGGAGGCCGAGGCAGGCGGCCTGGAGGAGCTGACGGACGAGGAGATGGCGGCGCTGGGCAAGGAAGAGCTAGTGCGGCGCCTGCGGAGGGAGGAGGCGGCGCGCCTGGCGGCACTGGTGCAGCGTGGCCGCCTCATGCAGGAGGTGAATCGGCAGCTGCAGGGCCACCTGGGCGAGATCCGCGAACTCAAGCAGCTCAACCGGCGTCTGCAGGCAGAAAACCGTGAGCTGCGCGACCTCTGCTGCTTCCTGGACTCGGAGCGCCAGCGCGGGCGGCGCGCCGCGCGCCAGTGGCAGCTCTTCGGGACCCAAGCATCCCGGGCAGTTCGCGAGGACCTGGGCGGCTGTTGGCAGAAGCTGGCCGAGCTGGAGGGCCGCCAGGAGGAGCTGCTGCGGGAGAATCTGGCGCTTAAGGAGCTCTGCCTGGCGCTGGGCGAAGAATGGGGCCCCCGCGGCGGCCCTGGCGGCGCGGGGGGCTCAGGCGCCGGGCCAGCACCCGAGCTTGCCCTGCCCCCGTGTGGGCCCCGCGACCTAGGCGATGGAAGCTCCAGCACCGGCAGCGTGGGCAGTCCGGATCAGTTGCCCCTGGCCTGTTCCCCCGATGACTGAAGGCACTGCCTCCTCCTCGCCGATGTCCGCCTGGATTGCTCCCCGAGCCCCGGGACCGCTGTGGACCTCGGGACCTGGACGCCGTCCTGGCTGCGCAAGAGGGGTCGCTGGCATGGACTAAGAAATCCTGACACCGAGAAGGGCCCCTCGCTCTTGCTGGCAGGGCAGCAGGGGGACTGAAGGCTGGAGCGGAGGGACTTGCTGGGGGTTGGATTGGGGGTAATAAACCCGGACGGAAGCGGAGCCCGCGGCCTGGGCAGCGTCTGTTTGGTACTCGCCGGGGTTGGGGGGCGAGGGTGGAGTGCTGAAAGTGGGTACCATTCCCATCCAGAAGGACTGCAGAACTAATGATTCCCCCATTACTTCGAGCCTGGGGTGGGATGCGGGGCAGTGGTAAAGCAGACTTCCCCCATCGGGCGCCGGGACCGGCCATAATCCAGCCCCTGAAGTGGCTCCAGCTCCCTTCCCGGCTCCTTCCTGTTCAAGACAATGGGGCAGGAAGCAGCTGCTGGGGGCTTAGAACCACTCGGCCCCCTCTTCTGTGGCTGGAAGGGGGCATAAGCGCCCCACCGTGGCACACGCAACAGCACTGTGGGCTCCCACGGGAAGAGGGATGGTAAGCCTCTTCGCTTTTACCCCAGAGGACTCTCTCCTCTCAGTCCTGGAGATGAGGCCGAGCGGATGTAGCCCCACTTGTCAGATAAGACAAAGTCCAAAAATATCAAAGAATTTGTCCAAGGTCATGCAGTGAGTCTGTAGAGCTAAGGCTGGGACCTAGGGCTGAAATACTCTCCCATTGGCCTTGGGGTCCAGTGAGGCGCTCAGGCCACAGCTTCAAGCCTTTTATTCCATTTTGGTAGGTTTGTATAAAAATACTCTCTTTAGGAAAATAAATAGCAGCTGCCCTCGCTGTGGAGGCTTGGATTCCCTGGAGCTGAAGGCTTCTCAAAGCTGAGATCCGCAGATCTGCTCATCACAGAAGCCCTGGGCACCTCCTGAGTTGTGCGGTTCAGGAGGGGGCGGCAGAATGGCCTGGTCCAATCACCTGCTGCTGCTGGCAGTGGGGCTGGTGAGTTAGTGTTCTAGGTGGGCAAAGTGGCACCTTCTGTCGGGGGTAGGGTTGGGTGGATCACAGGAAGAGGGTGATGGATAGTGTGGCAGTGACCTGGAAGGGGTTAGGGCTCCAGAGGACCTCTAAGGATCTACAAAGTCTGTGGGCTGCCAGGAATTCTCTGGCACAAATGGGAAATATTTTGTCTCTGATTTAGTGCAAATTGTGCTAGAGAGGCCAGTTCTAGAGAAACAGTGGGCAGCTTTGGTGGTCCCAAGCTGGCTCTACTGTGAAGCGCAATATGGTCAGTCTCATTAGAGGGATGGAGAAGAAGCTGCCGGAGTTGGATGTGGGATACTGTCCAGGCCAGCTGGACCGGTGGGGGAAGGGGAGAAGACGTTGCTTAGGGTGGCATCTGCAGGGTGTAGGGCTCAGGTGCCTCACAAAGCGAGGAGGGTTGGAGAGCCAAGGGGGTCAGAGGATGGGTCTCCGCTGCTGCTGCTACTCTTGCGATGAGCTGAGGCACAGGGCTCAGGAGTGCTGGGGTAGGTGAAGACCAGGCTGGGGGTGAAAGGAGTTAGGGAGGGTGTGGTCATGAGTGTGGGGGTGTGCAGTGCCTCAGGTTCAAGCACAGGCCCTGGGGAAAGGGAGATACAAGGTACAGGGCGGCAGGGGGCTGGTGGGCTGCTCGTGCCACTGGTACTGCCTGTGTCCCCCTCCTTGGCTCCTTCGGGGATTTTGCAGATGGGTCGGTGGGCTTCCAGCACCAGCTCCAGGCGCTCCTTCTGCTTCTGCAGCTCCTCAATCTCTCGCTGCAGCCCAGATTTCTCATCTTCCAGTTTGTCAGTCTCCTGTAGAAGATCAGGAGAGGAGTCAGGAAGGTGAGGGCTGAATACCCTGAAGCCTCAGATGTTTGGACTCAGGGTTCTGAGGAGCTGGGGTTGGGTGGGGAGAGAGGGGGGGCAGTGGAGAGTCCCCAGCAAGTCTGGACTGCAATTCCCATGAGCCCCTGGGAGAAAATGGGCACGACTCCCATCAGGCCCAGGCGTTTTAGGAGATTGCTGGCACGGGGCGGTGGCTCAGGCCTGTAATCCCAGTACTTTGGGAGGCTGAGGCGGGCGGATCACTTGAGGTCAGGAGTTTGAGACCAGCCTGGCCAACATGGCGAAACCCTGTCTCTACTAAAAATATAAAAATTAGCTGGGTAGGGTGGCAGGTGCCTGTAGTCCCAGTACTCAGGAGGCTGAGGCATGAGAATTGCTTGAGCCTGGGAGACAAATGACACAGTGAGCCATAAGCCGAAATCTCACCACTGCACTCCAGCCTGGGTGACAGAGCAAGACTGTCTCAAAAAAAAAAAAGGAAATTGCTGGCTGAGCTTCAGCTCTGTTCTGCCACCAGTGAGACATGCTGCAGCCAATTTTTAATCAATTTTTCCTCATCATTTTCCCAGGACTGCCCCTCGGACAAGGAGCTAGGATGGTGGGGAAGGGGCTACATATACTGGGGCTTTGGGGGCTCCTGGGAGACAGGGTCCCTCAGAGTTCGGTGGACCAGGGCTGGTGCTCACCGCCTGCAGGAAGTCGGTCAGTTCCTTCCTCCGGTTCCTGCACTTGGCCGCAGCCAGCTTGTTCCGCTCGCGCCTTACTCGTCGGCGCTCCTCTTCCTCGGGGCTGATCTGGGGGTGAGACCGGCAGTGAGGAGGACCCTGGGCCACACTGGTTGCCTGGCACTTGCCCCTCACGGTGGCCCAGTGGTAGGACCCTGGCAGAGGTAATGGCAGGGGCCCCTCAGCCTGTGATTTAGGGATCACTGCACCCAACCAGTTCTCTGCACTGAGGCACTGTCTGCTTGGATTGATAAAATTTCCTCCTCGCACCTAGCTTTAGTGCACATTCCTCTCCCATAATGCCCTCCCCTTCCACAAATCCTAACCCTCCTTATCTCTCAGGACTCAACTAAGATGTTCCTGCCTCCAGGAAACCCTCTTATTCCCCAGCCAGAAGTGACCTTTCCCCCTCAGCACCCCCTTTGCAGGACCCTCATCCTTCTGGATCTCTGGACAACCAAGTCTCCTCTTCCAAGAGCTGTAGGCACTAGGAGGGGATAATGAGTGCTGCTGATTAAGTTGCAATGTGTTGGAAACCTACTATGTGCCAGCCAAGTACTTTATATAGATTCTTGTTTTTTCACTGAGAATATGCAAAGTTTTTTTTTTTTTTTTTT
>NW_022292483.1:0-1279 GCF_002776525.5 Piliocolobus tephrosceles | reverse complement strand
GTTGATGGGTGCAGCACACCAACATGGCACATGTATACATATGTAACCTGCACGTTATGCACATGTACCCTAGAACTTAAAGTATAATAAAAAATAAAAAAAAAATTAAAAAAAAAAAAAAAAAGAAAGCAATCTCTCAGATAGCTTCCCTCTAGTTATTATGTGATGATATTTCCTTTTTCACCCTGGGCCCCAATTGGCTGCCAAATATCAACTTGCACATTGTACGAAAAGAGTGTTAGAAACTGCTTCTTGAGGACAAAGATGTAACTCTGTGAGACGAATTCTCAGATCACAAAGAAGTTTCTCAGAAAGCTTCTTTCCGGTTTTTCACTGAAGATATTCCATTTAACTGCGAAGGACTCTATGCCATCCAAGTTAGAACTTCTCAATTTCCACAAAGACAGGGTTAGTGGCCTGCTCCATGAAACATAAGTGTAACTCTGTGAGATGAATTCACACATCACAGAGAAGTTTCTAAGAAAGCTTCTTTGCAGTTTTCCTCTGACGACACTTGCTTTGTCACCGTAAGCTTCATTGTGCTAAGAAGAATCCCATAGCAGATTCCAAGCAAACTCTCATAACAAACTGATAGCTGAAGAGAAAAGTGTAACTCTGTGAGTTGCACTCACACACAGAAATGCAGTTTCTCAGAATGCTTCTTGCCACTTTCTGTCTGAGGATATATCCTTTTTCACCATAGCCGTCAATGAGCTCCCAAATATCACTTCACAGAATCCAAAACAACAGCCTTAGCAAACTCTGCCAAGAAGCAATGTGTGGAACTCTGTGTGATGAAGTCACATATCAGAAAGCAATCTCTCAGATAGCTTCCGTCTAGTTATTATGTGATGATATTTCCTTTTTCACGCTGGGCCCCAATTGGCTGCCAAATATCACCTTGCACATTGTACGAAAAGAGTGTTAGAAACTGCTTCTTGAGGAAAAACCTGTAACTCTGTGAGACGAATTCATAGATCACAAAGAAGTTTCTCAGAAAGCTTCTTTCCCGGTTTTCACTAATGATATACCCTTTACCAGCATGGACCTCTATGCCATCCAAGTTAGAACTTCTCAGTTTCTTCAAAGACAGTGTTAGTGTCCTGCCCCATGAAACATAAGTGTAATTCTGTGAGATGAATTCACACATCACAGAGAAGTTTCTAAGAGAGCTTCTTTCCAGTTTTCCTCTGAGGAGACGTGCTTTCTCACCGTAACCTTCATTGCGTTAAGAAGAATCCCAGAGCAGATTCCAAGCAAACTGCCTTAGCAAACAGAT
>NW_022292481.1:0-1532 GCF_002776525.5 Piliocolobus tephrosceles | reverse complement strand
GCAAGCTCCGCCTCCCAGGTTTACGCCATTCTCTTGCCTCAGCCTCCTGAGTAGCTGGGACTACAGGCGCCCGCCACCTCGCCCGGCTAGCTTTTTTGTATATTTTTTAGTAGAGACGGGGTTTCACCGTGTTAGCCAGGATGGTCTCGAACTCCTGACCTCGTGATCCGCCCGTCTCGGCCTCCCAAAGTGCTGGGATTACAGGCTTGAGCCACCGCGCCCGGCCTACCCCAGGGATCGCTTAAAAGTCAGGTACAATTCATCATCCCTGGGCCGAGCACCTTCTGGTGACTCCCCTTGTTCTAAGGATTAGAACCAAAATCCCTTCAAGGCTCCTGAAGCCCTGACCCAGCCCTGCAGCCTCATCCTGCCTGTGACACTCCAAGCTCCAGTGCACAGAGCCCACTCCTACCCGAGGCCTTTGCAGGGCTGTGCCTTGATCTGCATCCAGTCGGTGCCTCCTCCTCCTTCGGCTTCAACCTCATTCTTTGGGGGAAAGTCACCCGGACCCCAGACTGGTCAGGGCCCTTGATTATACACCCTACTCTGCTTCCGCAGGGCTGCCATCCCAATTGCAATGGTTAATTGCGTATTCAATTCACGTGTTACTTTAACAAGTGTGGAATGCACACCTGCTATGTGCCAGGTGCTGTGCCTGATGCTGGGGACATCATGCCCAAAAAACAAGGTCCCTGAGCTCACGGAGTTGACACCGTTGGGGTGGGAGGAGATGGACGGGTCATGTGGCCGGTGATGTGCTGTGTGCCGTCCATCACATTCGTCACATCGTGAAGCAGAGAAGCCTGTGAGGTCGCTGTGTAACACACTGCATGTCGGTGCCACAGGACAGGCCCCCTGCCGGGTCCCAGCCACCAGGGTCCAGGGCCTGGTACCTAGTGGGTATTCAGTAAATGCTTGCGGAATGAATGAATGAATGAGTGAACGCCTACATGAACGAATGCACAAGGGAATGAAGTGTTAGTGATTAGTGCTCACGCTGTTTTCTACGTGGCAAGGAGGACCTGAAACTGTCGGCAGACATTATTCAGCACCTGATGTGTTTGGGGCTGGGTGGACGGCACCAGGGAGCTTGGACCACACGGTTCTGCAGGTCGGGGCCAACGGAAGCACAGTTTAAAAGTGGGCATGCTTTCAAGTTCTGGGATTAGATTTGTAAGAAATGTGAATCCAAACCATGCCTTGCAAGCCCTTCACATTTCAAAGGAGATAAAACAAGAACTTGAGCTAATCACCACCACCTGTCTTAGCCCATCCAGCCTGCGCCAACACAACACTTTAAGCTGGCTGATTTATAAACAACAGAAGTTTATTTCTCACCGTGTTGGAGCCTGGGGAGTCCAAGACCGAGGATCCAGCAGATTCAGCATCCGAGGAGGGCCTGTTCCCCATGGCTGGTGCCTTCTGTGCATCCGCATGTGGCAGAAGGGGCAGAAAAGCTCCCTCCAGTCTTTTTTACAAGGGCACTAATCCCATTCATGAAAGCGGAGCCCTCCTGTGGATCGCGAGGAGTT
>NW_022292480.1:0-2648 GCF_002776525.5 Piliocolobus tephrosceles | reverse complement strand
TCCTGTTCTCAACTTTCTCTGGGCAATCCAAACATCAGTTATCACTGTCTCTCTTTTAACTTTACCTTGTCACTTTGCTTGCTCAAGGCTAAAAAGGCCTCTTTACTGTTTTATTTTTTCTAACCAGCCTTTATAAAGCATTTCCACAGAACCCTAAATTGTACTCGATCTACTATATTCCTTCTCCTGAGTGTGCAACCATAATTAAGTAATTGTATTTCTTATATGTTACTTTCAGTTACCAGAAGGCAAAAAGGTTAATTATCAAAAGGTAAAACGAATGGGGATAAGAATAATAATGACTTCTTTAGTTGTCCTTTTGCAAAGTTTTTAAAAGCACAAATATATTTTATCAAACCCTCCTTTTCCCTCAACTCTGTGCAGCTCTTGCCCAAGGCCTATCACACGGGCCTATTGAACTCAGCTGCTAGAACATCAGCCTCATTATTGGGCTGTGATCTTCTGCTCTTCACGCATCTCTATTGCCTGCATTCATCACAATCCTAAGTCTATTTCAGCCAACAGTACAGTTAATGGGTCAATTATTTCCCTGTGAGGTTATAGGATGGATAGAAGAAAAAGAAATATATAAATGAGACCTCTCATGTCTTTTTCTGTAAATAGCCTGAATAGGGGCTGGAATAAAGTAGTGTAATATTAGAAATTATATTGATAATTTAGGAATCTTTGACACATGATACCCAACCTAGAGTCCTCAGAAAACTTAATTGGAGGCCGGATACATGAAAGTCTTCTGATTGCACTTGGAACACCAAGGCTGGGTGCGTTTTCCATCATAAAAACAAACAAACAAAAAGAATAAAAATGAAACACCCATGCAAACTGGAGAAAATTGCCCATTTGCCAGCAATATGGGTATAATTTCAGTAGAAAGAGGCATCCGCTACTCACTAGTAAATACATTGTCAAGAACTCAGTTTCTCTCTGTCTTCTTCTGGATTTCCACTTGCAGACACTTCAGGCACTAAGAAAAGCTGAGGTTGGAGAAAGAACACATGAGACACCAGCCTTGCACACAATTTTCAGATCAACCTGTGATGAAAAGCCAGACCTTCACTGAAGTGTGACACCACCTGCACCACAGCCTAACCAACAGACACAAACACGCAGAGGCCTCTCCTCTTTTCCCATGGTCAAAATTAGGAAGCCTATGACTACGGTTGTTGACAAAGAAGGAACACAGATAGCTTGTGAATGAGAACATGAAAAGCACTGAGTTTTGTATGTTAATTGACACAAGTCCAGATATTCAATTCCCTCCCTGATTTTACAACACAGGGATCCCTGACTCCGCCCACATGTGGGATATGATTTCCACCTGTAGATAAACACTGTGGGATTTCTCAGATTTTATTATCCTAGCTTTATGTCCTAGCAATGTTTCTCCAACACCAATCACAGCCTTCTGAAGCCTTACTCCACTTTTACTTTCTCTCAAGTTCGACTTTTGTATTTCCCCTTGGAACTCAGAAATCAATCAAGTAAGAATCTGTTTTAGGGTCCAGCACAGTTGCTCTCACCTGTAATCCCAGCACTTTGGGAGGCGAAGGCAGGTGGAACACCTGAGGTCAGGAGTTCGAGAGCAGCCTGGCCAAAATGGTGAAACCCCATTTCTACTAAAAATACACAAATTAGCTGGGCATGGTGGTGCTTGCCTGTAATCCCAGCTACTCAGGAGGCTGAAGCAGGAGAATCGCTTGAACCCAGGAGGCAATTACAGTGAGCCGAGATCCTAACACTGCACTACAGCCAGGGCAACAGAGCAATACTCTGTATCAAAAAAAAAAAAATCTGTTTTAGGATGGGGATAATCAATTCAGGAATTTATTTCACTTGGAGGGTAAACACTCCCATCCTGCTGATCTAGGCCTTAAAATCCCCTGCATCAGAAATTCACAGGAGTACCCTGGGTCACGGTGTTTCTGTCCTGTGTATACAGTCACAATCCTCTAGGATCCTCAGAAAATACACAATGACTTAGGGCTGAGAGAAATTTAGCAGCTCAATCTGATATTTTACTAAGGTGGTATCTAAGATTCTTGCAATCATGGTTTATATTAGTCTTTGTTAGTTGTAATATCTCTGATTATCATGATACATATTTGCTGAGAAATACCGATGTCCATGTGTATATTCATACATAGAAATGTAGGTATATAGATACATAAGTTTATATGAATGCGTGTGTTTGAGACAGAGTGAAAACATGTATGGATTATTTCCCTGCTAAAAATATAAAATAATTAAATACATTTTATGTACAAATGATAATTATGTGTCATAAACAAAAAATTAACTGACCCATTTGTACATAAAGTCCAGGAAAAATAAAAAGGGTAACTTTGTATTAATTGTGACATTGTGCTTACCGATATACATAAATTTCCTTATTTTACCCTTATATTAACCCTGCTGATTATAGTTTATTTATCAGTTTCATAAATGATCAACACAGTTTGAAAAATATGACAAAATTACAAAACTAGAAAATGACACAGCAATATTTTTAATTATATTCTGCCTTGTCACTGCCTCTTCTTGCTTTTTTACAAAATTACTCCCCTAACCAAGGTTCTCTATGATTCTGGGGACTCCAGGATTTAGACCCCAGTTCCCAAACTTCACTG
>NW_022292479.1:0-2076 GCF_002776525.5 Piliocolobus tephrosceles | reverse complement strand
TTTACATTTTTGTATAATTACGTGCTTTTATTAATACATATATATATATATATTTATTTATTTATTTAAGAGTATAATTTTTTATCTAATTGTAAAAATAAATAATAAAAGATTAAAGTTAATATTATAAAACTGAATTAATATGGCAACACTGTTAAAAATGCATATAATAGTAGCACTGATAAGTAAAATATAAAATATCAAAATTACATAAAGCACAAATATTTATTTTTTTTTTTTATGTGTTAACACCAAATTCATTTCAAGCTATACAAATATTTGATTATCTGTATATTTATGTAGATATATTTAAAAAATTATTAATATGCGTATATGTTTATTTATGTTTATATATATGTATGTGTTTATATATATGTATGTGACATTTTTATTTATATATATACATACTATAAAAAATTGACATGCATTTAATATTTTTAATTGTCGCGTTTTACAAATGAATTAACTAAAATATGAAGATAATAATTTTTAAACTTTTTTTTAATTTAATAATAATTTAATACAGGTACATTTTTTTATTGTTAAAAAATACTCAATGTGAAGGCGTTTTTAATCAAATTACACCCCTTAATTAACTATTTTATATATTCCGAAGCATACATTTAATTACAATGTATGTGAACCAAAACTAGTAAAACAAATATAGATACTCTGGTATATATTATAAGTGCACTATTTTATATTAACATTTATAAATGCATATAGATAAAACATTATATAATAAATTGTTAATTTTTCTTTTATTTTTTTTTTTTATTATATATATAAAATAACAACAGTACGAAATAAATCAATGCTAACTTTTAAAAAAACAGATGCAGTATAAAAAAAAAATGGATACCTGCATATTGATCAATATATTTGTATGTTATAAAAAAGTATTATAAAATAGTAAAAAAAAAAATGAAGAAGATAAAAAATAAAGTGAACAATAAAATAAATTACGATATAACATTTTAAATAATTTTGTGTTAATTATAATAAATGAGTTATATCAAAATAAAATATAAACAATCTGATTTATTATTTATGCATATATAAATAGATATACACATAAATACTTATATATGGTTTTATTATTTTAGTATATAAATTATTTTTTACAATTTTCGATTTTGAATACAAAATGAAATTATTAATTATTTTTTATATTATTAATATATTATTTATTATAAATTTATTAACGGGACAAGCTCCATTAACTCATGTTTATGGTCACAATTTGGAATTAATCAATTTATCATCAAAAAGTAAAAAACTTAAGAGTCGCAAATCTTGTTTACCGGTATGTTTAATGGCATTCCTAATAGGATTCTTGTTATTGTTGGGTACTTGGATTACGGGATTTTGGTTTATACATAAATTTGTAGAAAAATATGACGATGTTATACAAAAAGCTCAGAACCTTTAAAAGAAGGCTTAATTTGTTGATAATGATGTTTTTTAACTAAAAGGCGTGGTTTAACAACATTAGTTAAAAAAGTAGTAATTTAAAATTAGATGCACAATCTATGTGAGAAACACAAAACGTTAAAATATATCATAAAGTTAATATGTAAGAAATATTAATTTTTATTTTATATATAACATTGTAAATAAATCTTTAAAAAATATCCTGATTTTTTAATACGAACATAAAATTTTTGATTCATTATGCTTAGAAAAAAAGTATCGTATAAAAATATTTTTTTTATCCTGAATTTGATATTAAATTGTTTGATATTAAATAGCAAAAAATTATATCACTTAAACTATTTAGTTGTGCCTATACACAAGTATATGTAATATTACAACAATAAAATATGACATAAAAGAATAATTAAAATTTAAACTACAGTTTTATATACAATGATTTGTGTAATAACGACCACACAATTATGTTAACAAAAAATACCTTAATTATTTTTTATATAATTTTACATTTTTGTATAATTACGTGCTTTTATTAATACATATATATATATATATTTATTTATTTATTTAAGAGTATAATTTTTTATCTAATTGTAAAAATAAATAATAAAAGATTAAAGTTAATATTATAAAACTGAATTA
>NW_022292477.1:2074-9202 GCF_002776525.5 Piliocolobus tephrosceles | reverse complement strand
TTGAAAATTTATCTCCTATTTAAAATCAGTGTTAGCAAAAAAAGTTAAAACTACACAATAGATAAAATCTGCACAGAGTTCTTCCTTCAGAAGATTATTGTACAAAGTAATATCTGTAAAAATATACTATGATATTCTATGGCCTTATTAATTATTAATACACCAGATAGAGGTGGAAGGCTCTTTACTTAAGACTATGGTAAAATTAAATGGTTTCCTGTAGAGAAAATAAATTGGACTGAGATTTAATCTTTCTTTAAGAAAGTTGGGAAAAATGGTCTCGTCTTGTGTGTACAAGATTCAAGTTACTTGTAAAATTAACATATGTATGGAAAAGGGGAAAAAAGAGGGAACAGAACTTTCTCCATAGTCAGGTTGAACCCAGCCATCTAACTTGATTGTCTTTTGAAAATTTTATATGAATATTTATAAAAATGTTTTCTTTGAACAGTTTATACAAACTCCGTACAAACCATTCAGTCTATCATTAACTCAGCCCTGCCTGCTACATTCTCTTTAACTGCATGCTATTCTTTTATTAGGGCAGTTGGCTCTGCCTTCTGTGTTCTCCAAATCATTCCTGGAGAGTTTCCAGATCATTCCACTCTGCCCTTCCTGAATCTGAGCCTTGCTATTGCAGTTGTTCCCCTCTTTGTGTTGGCACATGCTGCCCTTTATTTTTGGGAGCTGAGGGCATGCTTATTTCTTCTTTGCCTTTCAGGGATTTCTTGTCACAAAGAACTCCTTTACCAACATTGAAAGAACTTACAAAAAAAAAAAAAATCCCCTTGCTCGAAATCCACACACATAGAAATCATACTACACATTTCTTATGTACCTTGACTTCTAAATAATTTGGCAAGTTGTAGGAGAATTATAACCCCAAAAAGTTAAGATTCAATTTGAGAATCAATAATTAAGTTTATTTATTTTTTATTATATGTAGCTTTTTTTTTTTATGGCAGTGAGGGGCTCAAGGACAGTACATTTCTCTGTTTCATAGATATTCATGAAAACTTAAAATATACTGGGCAGATAAGAATGAAACAGTACAGAGTGAGGGAACTGACATTTCTTCTCTATAATTTAAAAAATCAATAATATTATTTTTATTCATGTCTATATGCACATATCAAATAATTTTAGTAATATGATCTTGGATATTTGATGTATATTTTTCCTAGAAGCAGAGAGATTCACTATCATTATATTGACTGTCATCTTGCCTTATGATTCTGAGAATAGTTTATTTTTAGATATACTTTATGCCACAAGATTTGCATAGATCAATTTACATTTTAAAAAGTTATGTCTGCATTGAAGTACTTATCATTCACGTAACAATAGCTAAGGCTCATGTGAGGCTTATTATGGCAGAGGCAATCTATGCAGTACTTAACCACCTAACAACTCTATAAGGTAGCTATTATTACAGATGCAGAAGCTAAATGTTAGAGAGTTTGAATAACTTAACCAAAAAAGTGATAACATTTAAAAAGTGGCACAACTAGTCATGAAGAAGTCTAAGCTGTGAATCACTTCACAGCATCACCTCTCATGACCACACAAGTATACACAGCTAAATACATATGCGGGTGTCCATTATTTATCATTACAGTTACAGTTATTCTATACAGAAATATGCATACACTATCCAGATATAATTGGGGGTCAGGCGCAGTGGCTCACGCCTGTAATCCCAGCACTTTGGTAGACTAATGCAGGGACATCAGGAGGTCAAGGGATGGAGACTATCCTGACCAACATGCTGAAACCCCGTCTCTACTAAAAATACAATAATTAGCTGGATATGGTGGTGCATGCCTGTAGTCCTAGCTACTCAGGAGGCTGAGGCAGGACAATCCCTTGAACCTGGGAGGCGGAGATTGCAGGGAGCTGAGATCACGCGTCACTGTACTCCAGCCTAGCGACAGAGCCAGACTCCGTCTAAAAAAAAAAAAAAAAAAAAGATATAATTGGGACTGCAAAATAGAAAATAGATGCACACATTTTTCAGTGGCAACTTTTAAAACCCAGGGATCCTTCACACACAGTCTTCCATTCCATGTGTGAGTATCTTTGTGTGTGTGTGTGTATGTGTGTGTGTGTGCGCGCGTGTGTGTGTGATTACTTAGGAACTTATAAACATTAGTGGTGCTTTTGGCAAGTTTACTCTTAATGAAATAGAAAAACATGGTGCTTCTTGATGGGTACACAGGCTCATGTTTCTCTAGCCTTCAATAACTAAATCAATATCTTCGGTCACTTTTTCTGCAATTCCTACATCTCAACCATTCTGGGATTTACAGGGCTTTGGTTAACAGTTAAACCCAGAGTTACACAGTTTTCTTAAAGATTGATGAGCACTCACACAGGTTCATTATCTTTACTACATAAGGAAATTAAACCACACTGTACTGAACAGCAATTTACTGTAACAATGTATTTTGGTTTTTGGTATTTGACATATTATGCCTTTTTATAAATAAGATTGTATTTTTTAAAATCTTAGGATTTGCCTTACTTCATCTTACTTTTAAACAGCACAGCACAGTACTTTATGCATAGTATGGCCAACTTTCAATAAAGTTTAGTGAATAAATGTATAAATGCCAACATAAAAATTATGCTTAAGACAATGTAGTAAAAATATGTGAATGAAATGTAGTTTTATGTTAATAACTACAGTAGCTATCAGAATTGAATTAGAGTCTATGTAGGACCAGAATATTCCTATGATTGCATAAGGAAATGAAGATCCAGTCAAGAATATTCCTACCTCGATTTGGCTGTGTTTGTCTCCTGGCACAATGGACAAACAATAGATAAATAAAAAAGAATCATATATACAGAAGATAAAAGTCTACGGTATGTTTTGTATGTCCATCTGATTATAAGGTCAGAAATGGTGAACAAAGGCAAAATATTTGTTATAGAATATCAATTAATAAAAAACAATGGCATCTCAAAGACAGCATTTTGCTACCACTGTAGAACAATTTTTTCATGCAAGATTATTCAATGGATGACAAAACAAGATATTTACATAGTTCCAAAATATCTTCATGTAGTATAATTACTATTTACTGAGGAAAAAAGGGGAATATCATTGAAACCTGGGGGCCACAACAATGACCATGTGATTTATGTTAATATTAATAAGCATAGGATAAACTGGTATCTTGTATCCCTTGATATAATTCACTGAAAAGGATATAATAGGAATTCTGTGTCATTCTTGTGAAAAATAAAGTTTACTCTAAATATAAGGAAATGTCAGATAGTAGACAGGCAACTGGACTAAATTCTCCAAAAATTGCAATGGATAAGACAAGTAAATAATTATTTTATACTAAGAGAAACTAAATAAATATTAATAATAATATTTATAATTAGATCCAGGGTCAAGCAGAAATTTCTGTAATGCTATACAGAATGAATTTGAGGTCATTGAAGTAAGAATTAACTATATATTAAATAATGTCAGTGTATAAATATTAATGTTATTATAGTTATGCTGAGTTACTTAGGGAGATATGGCCCTGATGTCCAGAACTAAATCTCAAATAGTTTAGGAATAAATAATATATTCATAAATGTCAAAAATGTGTTAGGGTTAAGGATATTAACCCGAGTTAAAGATATTCACTTGCTTTCATGCTAACTCCTTTTTCAGCTTGTAACTACTTCAAAATAAGAGACATTTATGTTTACAAATGAAGAGAACCTCATATACAACATTCAAAAGGGATGAAAAGTAAATATGTAAGTAGAGAAGCCCGTAGTTTTCCACGTTTTTCTCATTTGCAATGAGATCAGGCACAAAAAAATGTAGGAATCTAGAATTTTACTTTCTAAATCATGACACCTTGTGGCTAACCTTCAGAACAAGGAGTTTCACTGTAATGACATTAAATGACATACTGTCATCTGTGTAGTCTACACAGAAAGGGCACTCAATCAAGTCTGAAAAGGAATAATCACCATAAAATTATTGTAAAGTACATATTGCAATAACTATTTAACACCAGGAACTATGAGAAAACGCCATAAAAATCATCACTGTTTTTCTCCCAATTTTAGAGTAATTTCTCATGACTTTTCTTTTTAGTAAATATTAGTAAATCTAGTAAATCTGTAGGATAATTATATTAACACAAACACCCTAAAACTGAATTGCAAATATCATATAGGTCATTTGCTAAGTGACAGTGATAAATGTCAGTGTGCTTATTATATAACTCTAATTGATATACTACAAAGTAATATATCTACACATATATATTTTTTCAATAGTATTGTTTTAACTTTATTCAAGTTGATATGACAAACAAGTGTTATTTCTATGAACTATTGTGTGGATAAATATTATCATTATGCTTGTTAACCTTAAAGTCTCCAAGCTGAAAACAAAAACACTGAAAATTAAATCAAAACTATTAAAGGTTAAATACTGATGAAAAATAAATGGTTAAATACTGATGAAGAAAATATGTATACGTATGTATATTAAAATATTCAACTATATCAAACTATAGATGAAAAATTATTTCTTACTAATAAAAGTTAACAGAAAATTATCTACTATAAAGTAATTTATATTTTGTTCAATATGTATAGGACCATACTTTGTTTGTAAAGAGCTAACTCTTACATTGGCGTATGTGGTCCTGTACATCTGTATTTAGCTGAACATATCTGAGTGTCTGAGGATTTCTCTTCTACATTCTACTTTCAATACATTTACCCCCACTCCTTTATCTGAACTGTTGAATTTTTTTTTATATTTCAATAAGAAAATATAGGCAATCATAAGAGAAGTTTCATATATCAATAAACCTGAAGCTGTGTTCATATAGTCCTTGTATGTACTTATACTGCAGAGATGGACTGTTTTCCCATCTAAAGTCAGAGTCTCCAATTATAAACTAAATCCATTTTCCTTGTGTCTGAGAATATTGCTCCAGCAATTACTGCCCTCTTTTCTGTGTTACTTTTTAAATTTTTACTGTAGTATTAATATCAACTTATTAATGAAACTTCTCTTTATTCCATATTTTATTCCAGCTAGGTACTTAATTTTATTTTTCTGTTTATAAATAACTCACTGCAAATTTTATCAAGAATTCTTGTTCAATTTCCTCTACACTTATTTCCTTTTGGCCTCATTTTTACATTTCTTTTTTATGCCCAATTACTATTTCTTTAAAATCATTAATAATTAAGACGGGTGTGGTCGCTCATGCCTGTAATCCCAGCATTTTGGGAGGCCGAGGTGGGTGACTCACCTGAGGTCAGGAGTTCGCGACCAGCCTGGCCAATATGGTGAAACCCCGTCTCTACTAAAAGTACAAACATTAGCTGGGCATGGTGGCACATGCCTGCAATTCCAGCTACTTAGGAGGCTGAGGCAGGAGAATCCCCTGAACCTGGGAGACAGAGGTTGCAGTGAGCCAAGATGAAGCCACTACACTCCAGCCTGGGTGACAAGAGTGAAACTCTGTCTCAAAAACAAACAAACAAAAAATCATTAATAATCACTCTTGAAAATAAAATTCTATATTCTAAATTTTCCATTTTTGAACCAGACTGTAGCATTTAACCCAGTCAGTTACACTGCCCTAAACATTTTCATCAGTTGGCCTCTGGGATTGTCTCCCCTGGTTCTCTCTTTTATTACTTGCCTATTCTCATCAGAAAGATTTTCTAGAATTCTTCCTGAACCCTTAAATGCTGCTGCTTTTCCCTTTGAGTAGTCCAAAAAAATCTCGTTTTCTCTATCCACAAACACTGTCTAAATAATATTTTCCTGTTTTATAACTTTTCCATTATTCAACAAATACTTATGTAGCACCTATTATGTGACCAGCAGTATGATGAGTGGAAGAGATAGATCAATTAACAAAATGAATAAACATCCTGCCCTCTGCAGTGTACATTCTATTAAACGCAGAGATATACAATAGGTAGAAAACTGTACTGTGTATTAGAAGGTGATGATTACTAAAGAGAAAAATCAATTCCTTGTGATTTGAAATAGAGTTGACATGGAAGACCTTGAGGGGCAGATAATATTTGAGTAAAGAAATGGAGTAGGGAACAATGGATTATTAGGAAGTCGTATGACTTTAAATATGGCTTCTGTATGGGGAAACAAATTCCAATTTTATTGGTCCAGCTTTGGCCTGTAAACTGTAGGCCTGTGTCCAGCTATCTACTTACACCTCATGTGGATAACTAATTTAAGAAGCATCTCAAGCAAAACAGGTCTAAGAATAAAAAAATAAAAACACTTCATTTTCTTCCAACAATATTCTTCCCAACAGCCATTTATATCTTAATTCTTAAATGTAAAACATTCTAGTAATGACTATTATTGTAGTTTTTTCTGTATGAAATTCCTGTAGTCAATCTTACCTATTCCCTTTTTCACCCACTCCATAACCAAGCTATGTAAATGCTATTGGCTTTTACACTTACATATGTAAATGCTATTGGCTTTACATTTAAAATATCTGTAGTCTGAGCACTTTATAACCTCCACAGAACCCACTCTGACTCAAGACACCACTGTCTCTCATTTGAATATGGCAATAATGTTCAAACTGCCATCCCTGCTCTAATCTTACTCCCTGAAAGCCAATTTTTACAGAAACCAAATTGCTCTTATCACCCTGAGAAGTAAGCACCAAGATTATATTATACACTACAGAATCTTCTCTTACTAGAGCTCCAATCCTCTCATGTCTCCTCCCACTGTTCTCAATCGTTCTACTCCATCACTCTGGCCTAGCTGTTTCTAGAATACACCAAGCTTCTCCTCTCAGGTTTGCACTTTATTTTCACCCTTCTTAGAGGGCAGTTACACCGATTTTTGAAAGGTTACACTTTTTTTTCAGGTCTCTGTTACATATAACATATAGAAATAATACTTTTGTGAGGAGTGGCCAGCAGTGGACCGAGTGAAATGAGTCAGTCCAGTTCCCACCCATGAAGAAGGGTCAAGGTCAAAGGAACAATTGTGTGTCATCTCTCCTTCCACAGGTAAAAGAAGACACATAGGGGACTAATCATTCTCTCTCAGCATATCCCCACAATTCTGTTTTTATTCTTTTTTTTTTTTTTTTT
>NW_022292477.1:0-2064 GCF_002776525.5 Piliocolobus tephrosceles | reverse complement strand
TTTGTTTGTTTGTTTGTTTGTTTTGTTATCCCCACTCCCAGTGGAAGATGAGCTTTACACAGTAGGGATTAGTCTATTTTGCTGTTGTATCTTCAACACCAAAAATAACTGTCTGGCATGTGATAGGTATGTGAGAAATATTTATTGAATGTTTTTGAATGAATTAAGTATGAAGCAAAGCAGACAGTTCACATGTGCTGCAGTTCATTGTAGCTGAAAATAGTCTAAGATTTAGTTGTTGAAAATATCAGAATCAAAAAGGACAAAAAGACAAAGTTGCATATCTATTCTTTATATCAAGAAAAACTCTCTAGACCAGAAGAGAGTTTTCTAAGATTTTGAGATGTTCTTGAGATGTTCTCAAGAGTTTCCTAAGATTTTTCGTTGTTGATCCTTCAGACAGACTATATAATTCAAGATTTAGAGAAGAACACAGAAGTACTAATATTTTTGGTTGTCAATCTGAACAGATATCTTGAATTATTAATAAAATGAGTGAGAAGGAGCATGAATATAGAAAATGATGGTTTTCAGAACAGAGACAAACAGCAACTAGCTAGTGCATTTAGCAACTGTTTACACTTTTTAAAGCTTATCTTTCACAATTCTAAAAAATGGTTTATAGTAATAATAAAATAGTTTCTTCAGTCACATTATGCATATATAATACAATGCATTATCTCTTACAGTCTCCCTCATTTTTCATTAACCCACATCATAATTATATAGCAGTACTTTCATCAAATTTCTAAATATTTATCTTTCTCTCTAATTAAAATCAACCTTCATTACTCTTAAGTATTTCATATTTTCCATATTAATGATATTAATGTGTATTAGATTGACAAATCTAAATAATCTACTCATCCAGTTACTCTGGTAAAGAATAATACTGAAGGGAACATTGACATAAATGCACAGAATTCATATAAAAAAGAAAGTAAATATACTATTAGATGTAATAATTTACACATGATATGAAGCTCTTTCCCTAACACTAAAAAAATAATTTCTTATATTTTGTAGATTTCAATATTATATGTTTAGAGTTAGAAACTAATAATAATGGCTGGTTCAGAAGACTGAGATGGGGAGTTTTCACTTTAATATTGCTTTCCGTTAGTTACTCAGCTTATACTGGTTTTATGATGTATACTGATATTATGTTACATAAAGTGGTTTTACATCAGTAAAATAACATATTCATCACACATGCATGCTGCTCAAAATCACATATTGGTGTTACACTACTTTTCAGTTCAACTTCATAAAATGTATCTAATTTTTAAGATGAATTTTTAGATAACTAAACTATTGAATGGCCATTTACATTACTTTTCAAAAATGTATCAATTATGTGTCTGAAGAGAATCCAGGAAAAGATACTTTAAAGTCATAGGATCTTGCTCTTCTGGTTCAAATTTCATTAAGAAAAAACAACATTTCTCTTTCAAAATTTTGCTGAATCATTAAAGTTGGTTTCACACTCTATTTCAGTGACTATATTTTGAAAAATTGAAATAATTTTTTTTTTCTGTTTTTTCTACTTTATAATTACATACACCTTGGAGACTCAATCTCAAATTGAAACAAATAAGTTGACTCTTTAATTAGTTCTTTGTTGCTCTCGTTAGTCATAATCTTGAACTATTTGTCAGGTCACGTTGCATTTTTGAAGGCTCCATTGGAAGAATGGAGCTTTTGTTTTTATTGTGTCATCATTTTACAAAATGCCTGTCATGTGCTATGAGATAATGCTTGTTTAATATAGAAAAAGAATAGTTGTGCTCTTGTTTCTAATTATGCTAATACAATTTCAAAATATATTTTAGAAAGCTTATAGATTTGTACACGTCACTGAGATATACCAAAAAACAAATAAAATTGGCGTATTTTTTGTAGTGCCATTTTATATACCCCTGATAATCTTACTTTCTCTTCAAAACAGTCATGTTTAATTGGTTTTCAGCTTTGCTAATTAGAACTGGATACTGGAAAACAGTGTGTTTAAGCACACCGGGCTTGACCCTTGGTCTTCTGAGGACAATACAATGACTACTTGAT
>NW_022292476.1:0-3198 GCF_002776525.5 Piliocolobus tephrosceles | reverse complement strand
TCTGTTTAACCGAAATTGATAATACATAGTTTATTAAATTCACAACAAAAATGATAATTATTATTTATCATTTTTATTTATTTATTTTATTTTATTTTATTTTATTTTTTAACACATAAATATTATAATTATAAATTAAATGAATATTATAATTCTAAACAATTTACTCTTGAATCTGAGTTAATATAAATAAATTAATAAAAAAATTTTTTTTTTTTTTTTAAACAAGAAATAACAACTAGGGTATATATGTACTATATACACTTTCGTTTAAATTGTAAAATCAAAATGTATCAGCCCAATGTTCGCCTGTAATTCGAGCATCAGAAAAACACATATTAGTGAGTGCAAAAATAAAACAGTTGGAGTTGACATTAATTCATATATCATTCTAGAAATAAGTATGTACCCATACGATTGTGTTACAGACAAATATAACAATAGTCATTTAGTTTCCATCGAAAAAATTATAAAGCTTATGACACAGTATAATGTTAAATTTATTTTTATGTTCGATGGGGAAGAGTTACCACAACTAAGAGAATAAAAATTTAAAAAGAAAATATCAAAGAAAAAAAGCAAAAAAAGAAGCGTCACAATTTATTTAAAACACGGAACAGCCTAGGACAGATCAAATAATTTTAGAAAGTTGTTATGAACCATTAACCGTTTCGAAATAAATCATAAACTCAGTTATAGATTTCTGCCAAAAAAAAAAAAATATTTGTTATATCACAGCCCCTTACGAAGCACTTCGTTAGTTAACATTCGAGAAATCAACTCACTGCGATTGTAGTAGTAACAACAGAAATTCAAAAACCTACAAGCACATATCTAACGAACAATACGATAATAAAACAAGCAACGACGCAGTACTTAATAAAGCAGTATCACCAAAGAAATATTAAAAATAAAAAAATAAAATAAAAAATAAAATAAACTCGGCATATATGCATATGTACATATATGTTCATGTACGTTTATGCAAACATATATGTTAATTTTTTTATTCTTACCTATAAACATGACCATACAGAAACAAAAAAAAAAAAAAAAAAAAAAAAAAAAGCCATATGTACGTAAGTACATGTACGTTACTTTACAAATATAAATATATGTTTATTTTTTTTGACATGTAAAATAAGAGCAATATGTAAAAAATTAAGTACAGTTATATTCATATATCATGTAATTGCAAGTGTTGTATAAATTTTAACTTTTTTTTTATTTTATCAATTTTCTGGACATATGTTTGTATTTTTTCATACAGGGCGAATGTTACAAACGCATCATTCTTCAGCATTTTTAAACAGCTATTCAACTATACATGTATTATTCTGAAACACTCATCAAAGAA
Organism: Piliocolobus tephrosceles; assembly: GCF_002776525.5. Taxonomy (NCBI): domain Eukaryota; kingdom Metazoa; phylum Chordata; class Mammalia; order Primates; family Cercopithecidae; genus Piliocolobus; species Piliocolobus tephrosceles. The sequence goes on along the minus strand of NW_022292476.1, from coordinate 1,841 downwards.
CACAATACTTTGCATATGTCAATACCAATTTTATAATATACTTACATATTGATCTTTTCAAGAAATGCTTAATTTACATGTATAAGTATAAACGTTACTTATACAAAACGCCATCAACACGATTGTATACATTTGTGTATATATTTATGTTGTACAAGCATACATATATCATTGCCACGCAGGATCAGTTCAAAATGCAGTACAAAACAAACATTGTATAAACTGTACTTTATACTTTATAAACATACGCTTAAAACAGGAATGCATACATGACAGCATTTATTTTTATATATTAAGTTTGCATGATATTTTCATATAAACATATGTATTCAAAAATTGCATATTTTCAAAAGTTTACAATCATACATACAGTTGAAATATTCATCATAAAATCACACAATTGTAACAATCTTAACAATCATAATTACTAATATGTTTTAATTTGTATTACGCACACAGAAAACAAACAACACTACATTTTGTAACATATATTTTACAAACAACAAATGATCATTCTTTCAAAGTACTTTTATTTAAATTCAAACTTAACCATTTAAAATCTCAAACAGTTTTTTTTATACCCCATTAGCTTAGTATGGCTTAAGTTTTACAAAAATTATAACCTTGTATTTAGTTTGACATCAACCTTTACATAACAAATGACATGCACAAAATGATTCATCCAAAAATATATACATAATCAAATACATTCATATTTACTCATACATGACACGCAATATACGTATACATGCACAGTCTTAAAATTAGAGTGATTATATATAGAAAAGTAATTCAAATGATAGTATAATTATATCATTACATATATATATTCCATACTGTTGGAAACATATTGTAAGTACACATGTTTATTTTTTTTTAATTTAACTGAAAATTAACAGGTGTTCATATGTACTACAAATTATGCAAAAACATTGTTATAATTAATAAATATATTCAACATATTCATTCTAAGTATAGCGCTATATAATCTGTACAAATATATTCGAGTTCATACATTTCTTTTACCAATTAAACATAAGCTCAATTATTTTATTCAGAATTTATCATTTTTTTTTATTTGGTGTTAATATGTTTTACCTCGTTTGTTTTTTATTTTATTGGCATTTATTTTAATAAACTTGTGCGCTTCATTCGCTCTTGTTTTTTTTTTTTTTATTTTTTTTTTTTTAAGGGTTATCAATATTTATTTTCATTCAATGTCACGTATGACATCATACATGCTGTAAAATTCAAAATGTACTAGAAGTACGCGTTACATCAAATAATTCGCTACGAATACGAAAATCCATCATTTGTTAATATATTCCTTTTGTCACGCATTCATTTTATGTTTTAAATAAACATCTTTCCTTATTAATTTCTGTTTGAGACATACATTCTACTCCATTTATATTTACTTTGATTTAACTTTTTTTTTATTCATGTTATATGTGACTACATACAATACTAGTTCGCATAAATAAATAAATTTTAATTATATGTTAATTTTTAAATTTCTCATATAAAAATTAGCACTATGTTCATTTTTTTTTTCTTTTTTTTACTGATGGCTTTGCTTTATAAAATTCATGATCTATAATATGAATCATGTGCTAAGTTGGTATACATTCTTCATATAAGTCTGATACACTAGGTCAACTATTTGTACTAATTGTATATTGAAAATAAATAACATTTTTTGTATTTAATTCTTTATTCATTATTAAATTTTCTATTCCACTCGTATTTAAATAAAAATGAGAATGCTCATTTAATATTTTAAACAAACTTGCTATATGTCAAAATACGTATTAAATGCTTTCAGATAATACTCACTACTT
>NW_022292475.1:0-1389 GCF_002776525.5 Piliocolobus tephrosceles | reverse complement strand
CCAGGTGAGCGCGGCCGCGCGCGGGGGGGCGCCCGGAGACCCCCCAACGTCCCCCACGCCGCGCCCGGAGCCGCGCCCCCCGAGCTCCGGGCGCCCCCTACGCGCGCGCCGCCTCCGGGATACGGGCGCCCGGTTCCCGAGGGAGCCCCCCAGGGAGTTTCGGCCCCCTGGAGTTTGGGGGACTCACCCTTTTCGCACCTGCCTCCCCCGTGGCGGCCCATTGCCCTGCGGACTTTGGGGACTCGCATCCCACATCCCCAGGAGCGCCGACGTCTCCTGGAGTTTGGGGAACCCCTCTGACACCCTCCGATGCCGGGTAGCCCCTGAGTTGCTTGCCTGGACTTGGGGGACCCCTGATCCACCCGCCTCTCTGGGGAGCCCTCTAGGTTTCGCATTTGGTGGGGATCCCTGGGGACCTTGGCACCGGAGGTGGGGGACTGTGGCCCTTGAGGGATCTGTGGGGGTGTCCTGCCCGCAGGTCCCCAGATGAACTTGGGGAAGTTGGAGTGTCCCTCCCTCGGGACCCAGCATCTGCTTCACTCCAGGGGGCCAAGGGCCCAGCTTTGAAAGGAGACTGAGGGGCCGGGGAGCTGGGGGTCAGCCCCTGGAGGGGCAGTGGGATGGAGTCCTCTCCTGTCCTCTGGGCGCTGACCGGGAAACTGAGGTGCAGAGGGAATGAGGGGCTGGCTCAAGGTCATGCAAAGGGGGGACTTGGGGCGGGACCCAGGTGGCCCAGTGCCCTGCCTGCCACGCCCGGCCGAGATGCCCCACCCGCCTGCCGCAGGCCACCGTGTTTTGAACCAGGTCTGGGCCAGGCACAATGTGGGGGACAGGAGAAGCCCCCGTTGGTCAGAGCAAGAAAAGTTTGCCGGGGCCTGGCCATGGCCTGGACATCGGCAGAACCCTCGGAGTCATCCCAGGGTCTCCAAGACCGGAGCAGGCTGCGGCTTCCCTGGGGGTCCCGTGGGAGCCGGGGCGTTGGGGGTCCTGGGGCTCTGGAGGGAGTCAGCCCCAGCACTCAGAGTGTCACCGTCTTCCCAAGGCGCGCAGAGCTGCACATCAGGGGCCGAGGCGGCCCCCTCACTCTTCTGCCACTGGTCACTTTTTCTCCGTTTTCCAGCTGCTTCCTGTGCCGACCCAGCCGCCCTCCGGAGCCCGCCATCCCTCCTTGTCCCCGCTGTCTCCTGCTGTCCTCGGTCCCCGGGAGGAAAGTTGCATGAACGGGCCTCTTTGAGGCGGGCTCGGGGACAAGGGCGGCCCGTGTTCCGCCGTGGGGGTGGGGAACACGCACAGGCCCACCCCCCACCATGGTCGACAGCCTCCGGTCGAGCCCCTGGGGGCTGAGGGCAGGGACCCTGGGCCACTGGGGGACGGCTGGCCCACCTCAGA
>NW_022292473.1:0-4700 GCF_002776525.5 Piliocolobus tephrosceles | reverse complement strand
GTAAGATAATACAGAAAATCTGAGTAGAAAACAACAATAGCAACTTCTCAACCCAGAAAATTATATTCTTCTACCAATTCCTCTCTACTGATTACAAACAAACATATATAAATATATAATTTATAGTGTTTAGTGTTCTCTGGCTAGACATATAAATGAAACCCCATTCGCAAGCTAAAAATATTCAACAATTAATATATATAATAGATTTGTTAGGACTCTAGGAGCCAGTGATAAATGAAAGGGATCCATATCTGCCAGGTTTTACATCTAACTTGTAGATTTTTCTTTCTTTTTTTTTTTTTTTTAATAGAAGCTGATTCTCTCAGTAAGACGTTTGTATGACAAAGACGCTCAAGGGGAGAATAGAGAATGTAGGATGTAAAAGCATTATAGCACATTAGCCTTCTCTATGATGGTTATAAAACCCACCTGCACAAAAATACATAGCTTACACTCTATTATTAGTAGTATAGGAATTATTATTTTTTTCCTTTTTTCAAATCTTATATAAACCCTTGCATATTTCATAGTTTACTGATGATTCCTGGTACATGCTGAGTGACTGACTGAATGTTTCCATTAGACAACAAATATCTACTAACTTTGTAGAAGATACCCCTTGTTGCCTATGCAAAACTTTCCCCCTATTCCTTTTACCCAAACCCTAATTGCGCTGAGATATTTTTCTCTTAGAGAAATTTAAATCAAATGTGGGAATCCTTTGTTAATGCTTAATGGTGGGTATATGATGTAGTTTTGCCTTATGAAAGGTGATAGAAAAAAGGGGGTTTTAGAGGGTTTCTAAGAAAGGATTACTAACTTTTAAAGAAGGGACACTTTGGCAAAAACAGATTTTTTTTCACTTAATATTTTCAAATTTGCAGTCTATAAATACAACTGTGATTTCTCAAGAAGAAATACAACATACTACCTATGGCATAAAAAAACTGTGGCATAACTAGGTTTTTGATTACCTCATTTTACCAATTAACCAACTTCAGAGCTGCTTTATTCCTGGACTTTATATGAGTAAATTAGTGTTTTGTCCTATTGCTTAATTAGGTTGCAACTAAAATCATCCATACTCATCAGTACATTCGGCATTGTGAAAAAATATTTGAAATAGATACCATCTGGAACTTCTTTTTTTGTTATACTTTAAGTTCTAGGGTACATGTGCACTAAGTGCAGGTTTGCTACATATGTATACATGTGCCATGCTGGTGTGCTGCACCCATTAACTTCGTCATTTACATTAGGTATATCTCCTAATGCTATCCCTCCCCCTTCCCTCTACCACACGACAGGACGTGGTGTGTGATGTTCCCCTTCCTGTATCTAAGTGTTCTCATTGTTCAGTTCCCACCTATGAGTGAGAACATGTGGTGTTTGGCTTTTTGTCCTTGCGACAGTTCGCTGAAAATGATGGTTTCCAGCTTCATCCATGTCCCTACAAGGGACACGAACTCATCTTTTATTATGACTGCATAGTATTCCATGGTGTGTATGTGCCACATTTTCTTAATCCAGCCCATCATTGATGGACATTTCGGTTGGTTCCAAGTCTTTGCTATTGTGAATAGTGCTGCAATAAACATATGTGTGCGTGTGTCTCCATAGCAGCAGGATTTATAATCCTTTGGGTATATATCCAGTAATGGGATGGCTGGGTCAAATGGTATTTCTAGTTCCAGATCCTTGAGGAATCGCCACACTGTCTTCCACAATGGTTGAACTAGTTTACACTCTCACCAACAGTGTAACAGTGTTACTACCTCTCCACTTCCTCTCCAACAACTGGCTTGTTTCCTGACTTTTAAATGATCACCATTCTAACTGGTGTGAGATGGTATCTCATTGTGGTTTTGATTTCCATTTCTCTGATGGCCAGTGATGATGAGCATTTTTTCATGTGTCTGTTGGCTGCATAAACGTCTTCTTTTGAGAACTGTCTGTTCATATCCTTCGTCCACTTTTTGATGGGGTTGTTTTTTTCTTGTAAGTTTGTTTGAGTTCTTTGGATTCTGTATATTAGCCCTTTGTCAGATGAGTAGATTGCAAAGAAATATATTTTCTAAGACTTTTGAGACCTGAGATTCTATACTACCTAGCAATATTCGTGATTCTATTTAATTGTGAGGAATCTTATTAAGAAATGTATTTTATACCACACCTGTTTAATGGATTTTAGTGTTTCAGATAAAGACAGGTATGCTTTCTTTAAGAAACAATTTATAGTGTCAAATTTCTTACCTACTCTGACATTTTACACTTGATAATTACTGGCAAAATTCTCAGTTGTGATCTTCTGAAATATTTGTAGACATGTACTCCAAACACTAAAAATTTGCCTTTAGGTAGTATGCAGGATTGGACACCTACCCTCTATATATGTCCAAATAAAAGGAACAGTATTAAAACTGCTAACATTTTTTCATTTATCTTTCCAAGCATGAGCTTGAAGATTTAAAACCCTCAAATTATTTCCCAATATGTGAGGTAAATTATTCCCTTTGTAACCTATTACATTTGATTCATGTTGATTGAATAGGTCAATTTTATTTACTTTAATGCCTGCCTTCATAGAACATTATAAGTAAATGGCTTTCAAAGTTCAGCTTAACCCTGGTAGCACTGGGCATTTCCAAGGGACTTTTAGCAGTAATTTAGGATGAGCTTTCCTAATAACTGTTTTCAGAATCCATTAAAGTCCAAAGAGAGTTTTGCATAGATGCAAACTATCATCACATTACATAGTGAACACTCATCAGAAACAAAAGCCAAACCCTGTTGCTGGGTTTCTCCCTCTGGGCAATAAACTGTGTAATGAAACTATAAAGAAATATATCTCACGTAAACCTTAAAATTTCTGACCAAACTAAACAATAACCCTGTATAAACTTAATTTGAAAATATAATCCATTTTTATATAACCAACATTATTGCTAATCCTAAACTGATATTGAGACGTAATATCAAGAAATAGGAATTATAACTAGGACTGAAGACACTGAGAAGCAACACCAGAATGCAAATTTCAGAAGTTCCAGATGCATCTATTTGATTCTTCTCTATTTTCTTCTTTAGTAATCTTGCTAGCAGTCTAACAATATTGTTGATCATTTAAAAAAAACAGCTCCTGGATTCATAGATTTTTTTGAAGGGTTTTTTGTGTCTCTATGTCCTTCGGTTCTGCTCTGATCTTAGTTATTTCTAGAAGCAAGGATAAATTCCTGGATACATAAACCCTCCTAAGACTAAACCAGGAAGAAGTTGAATCCCTGAATAGACCAATAGGAGGCTCTGAAATGGAGGCAATAATTAATAGCCTACCAACCAAAAAATTCCAGGACCAGATGGATTCACAGTTGATTTCTACTAGAGGTATGAGGAGGAGCTGGTACCATTCCTTCTGAAACTATTCCAATCATTAGAAAAAGACTGAATCCTCCCTAACTCATTTTATGAGGCCAGCATCATCTTGATACCAACGCCTGGCAGAGACACGACACAAAAAGAGAACTTTAGACCAATATCCCTGATGAACATTGATGCAAAAATCCTCAATAAAATACTGGCAAACCAAATCCAGCAGCACATCAAAAAGCTTATCCACCATGATCAAGTGGGCTTCATCCCTGTGATGCAAGGCTGGTTCAACATAAGCAAATCAATAAATGTAATCCAGCATATAAACATAACAAAAGACAAAAACCACATGACTATCTCAATAGCTGCAGAAAAGGCCTCTGACAAAATCCAACAGCTCTTCATGCTAAAAACTCTCCATAAATTAGGTATTGATGGAATGTATCTCAAAACAATAAGAACTATTTATGACAAACCCACAGCCAATATCATACTGAATGGGCAAAAACTGGAAGCATTCCCTTTGAAAACTGGTGCAATGCAGGGATGCTCTCTCTCACCACCCTTATTTAACAGGTTCTGGCCAGGGCAATCAGGCAAGATAAAGAAATAAAGGGTATTCAATTAGGAAATGAGGAAGTAAAATTGTCCGTGTTTGCAGATGACATGATTGTACATTTAGAAAACTGCATCATCTCAGCCCAAAATCTCCTTAAGCTGATGAGCAACTTCAGCAAAGTCTCACGATACAAAATCAATGTGCAACAATCATAAGCATTGGTATACACCAATAACAGACAAACAGAGAGCCAAATCATAAGTGAACTCCCATTCACAATTGCTTCAAAGAGAATAATATACCTAGGAATCCAACTTACAAGGGATGTGAAGGACCTCTTCAAGGAGAACTATAAACTACTGCTCAAGGAAATAAAAGAGGATACAAACAAATGGAAGAACATTCCATGCTCATGGACAGGAAGAATCAATATTGTGAAAATGGCCATACTGCCCAAGGTACTTTATAGATTCAATGCAATTCCCGTCAAGCTACCAATGACTTTCTTCACAGAATTGGGAAAAGAAAAAAAAAAACTACTTTAAAATTCATATGGAACCATAAAAGAGCCCGAATTACCAAAACAATCCAAAGCCAAAAGAACAAAGCTGGAGGCATCACTCTGACTTCAAACTATACTGCAAGGCTACAGTAACCAAAACAGCATGGCACTGGTACCAAAACAGAGATATAGACCAACGGAACAGAACAGAGCCCTCAGAAATAATACCACACACCTACAACCGTCTGATCTTTGACAAACCTGACA
>NW_022292472.1:0-1249 GCF_002776525.5 Piliocolobus tephrosceles | reverse complement strand
ACGTTCTGAAGTATAAACAAAAAAAAAAAAAAAAAAAAAAAATGGAATATATTTATAGTATTTAAATATATATTTTTTTAAGAAAAAAAAAAAAAAAAAAAAGAATTCCTCATTTGCATCATATCCATACTAGTTTAAACTAGTTTAGTATAATTCTCATTAGTACAAATTAATTACAAAATTTACTTATTTATGTTTTTTCAAAATAAACGACGTGGGTTTTATGTCGTTCTCAGTCCCATGCACTGTATTTTCGTATACTGAAAGAATAGCGTAACGTAATTTATTTCTTGTTTTTAACACTTTTTCTAAATTATTAATAGTAAAAATTTGGTCTACTTACATATATAGGAATTATATAAACTATACCAGCAGTTAACACACGATTAACTGCGGTTTATGGCTCAATGTAAACCCGATAGGGCACAATAATACATTTTATTAAGCCATTGTAACATTTAAAAAAAAAAAAAAATGAGCTAGCTAAGAGTTAGATTTGTGTATACATTGCATGGTTTTTCTTTTTTTCTTGCATTTACTCCCAAATAAATAAAACTTTTTAGATTTATCAGTACATTTTTTTTTTGAATAATAATCATTTTTGAAAAAAAAGAAAAGCTTTTCGTTGTCTTTTTCGTTGTTTTTTTCGTTGTTTTTTTCGTTGTTTTTTTTTGTTGTTTCTTTTATAAAATTTATTGGCCGTAAAATAAATGTAAAGGGTGTTAAACAATTTATAAAATGCATTTTAAAATTATGCCACTTCTCCGACCGCGCCAAAAAAAATAAAAATAAATTATACATATATATATATATATATATATATATGTATATGCACAATTTGTTAGCACTGCTAACTGAACAGCGTTAAAAAAAAAAAAAAAAAAGCATAAAAAAAGCATAAAAAAAGCATAAAAAACACAATATTGCTAAAAAGCGTAAAATCGCTAAAAAGACATAGCAATACACAAAATAGTACAAAAATGCACAAAGTGGCACAAAGTGGCACAAAATAGAACAAAATGGAACAAAACGGCACAAAGTGGCACTAAATGGAACAAAACGGCACACAATGGCACTAAATGGAACAAAACCTATTTCGTCTCAATAGGTTCAGTTATTTTGAGCAAATATTCGATCACGCCCTCATCATACTCTGATGGGTTTTCTTTCAAAATTGGTAACAACGTATCTCTAATTGTTTTATGATATTCATTTATTTCTTTTATTTCTTGATGAGTTAATAAAGTAA
>NW_022292471.1:0-1497 GCF_002776525.5 Piliocolobus tephrosceles | reverse complement strand
CTAAAATTTTATTTTTATTATTTTTTTTGTCATTGCATAAACCATTGTTACACGATTTATCATTATGACTATTATTTTTTACTTTAAAAGAATCTGATAAAGGCGTATATATTTTTAAATTACTACTAATAGCACAAATGTTGTCTTCTTTATTTTTTCTTGTACAGAGACCACCGACAAGCAGTTTTTTTCTTTCATTAAACGTGTTTGAATTTTTTTGTAACGTTGTCATTGTTTTATCATTGCTTTTTTTTTTTTTTAAACAGTTGCACAAATATGGTTTGAATTTTTTTTTTAAAACTGTTGCGCTCACGGTTTTGAATGTTTTTTTTTTTTTTTTTTTTTTTTTTTTAATTGTACTTATGCTAGTGTTGTGTGTGTGTGTGGTAATGCTGATGGGTGTATGTGTTTACAGGTGAATATATATATATTGATAAATTAGAATAAGTAACGAAAGAAATTCAACTGATTTTGGAAAGTTGGTTAAAGGTGAGAGACAAAAAAAGGGCTGCGCATAATTGTGAGAATATATATACATGTGCGCCTATATATATAAAGAGTGGTTAAATCTATTATATTATATCATATCTGTTAAACATTCGTTATTCATTTTATTTTATTTTTTATTTGATCATAATATTATTTTAATTCGTTCATAATTTTTGTTCACTTTGGTATGCAAAAAAAAAAAAATAAATAAAGTAAAATAAATAAATAAATAAATAATAAATAAGGTAAGTACATATATATGCATGTGTACATAAACATTTTTAATAGATTTTTAAGAACTGCTCGAAAAAGAGCATCACATTCTAATTAGAATTTTTATTTGACACAATACTTTTATAAAAATGCTTGTTTGTTTGTTTGTTTGTTTGCTTGTTTGTTTGCTTGCTTTTTGGTGAACAATGGGGGAAGAATAGGTGCTTTACATACATTTTATTTATTTAATTTATTTATTTTATTTTATTTTTTTTGTGGTAATATATTTGTATATATAAATTCTAATTTTTGAGTTAAATTTGTAGTGCAATGAATTTTATGTGTTTTTACTACCTTTCTTCCCGCAAAAAACAAAAAAGAAAAGAAAAGAAAAATTAAAAAAATAGTAGTACGCCCGCAGCAAAAGTACTTATAATTATATCAGAACAAAATGAAGAACAAGTTGTGAACAAATTGTGAACAAATTGTGAACAAATTGTGGACTGAGTTAATAAAAACCTCATCCAGAAACAATAGCTATATATTAAAAAGTATAAATGTGAGGAAAAAAGCATTCATCTAAATAAAAATATAAATGTATACATATATGTAAGTATATATGCACAACTTCCTATGTATATATATATATGTACACTTTTTATGTCTACATTTTTATATTTGACTATGTATATGTTTGATTTTAACCTCTTTTTCACTGAAAAAAATAAATTAAAAGCCAAACGGTATAATTATATATATATATATATATATATATATATGTATCTATCGTAATGG
>NW_022292469.1:0-1302 GCF_002776525.5 Piliocolobus tephrosceles | reverse complement strand
TGATTTACTTCCTCTTTGATCTTTGTTATTTCTTTTCTTCTACCACTTTTGGATTTGATTTGTTCTTGCTCTTCTAGCTCATTGCAGTTCATTGCTAGGTTGTTTATTTTAAATCTGTTTTTTAAAGTAGGAGTTTATTGTTATAAACTTTCCTCTTAATACTGCTTTTGCTGTATGCCATAGGCGTTGATATGTTCTGTTTCTGTTTTCCATTATTTCAAGAAATTTTTTAATTTCCTTCTTAATTTCTTCATTGACCCATTGGCTATTCAAGGGCATATTGTTTAATTTCTATGTATTTATATAGTTTTGAAAGTTCTCCTTGTTGTTGATTTGTTTTCTGTTTGTTTGTTTATTAAACTTTATGTTCTAGGGTACATGTGCACAATGTGCAGGTTTGCTACATATGTATACATGTTCCAAGTTGGCGTGCTGCACCCATTAACTCGTCATTTACATTAGGTATATCTCGTAATGCTATCCTTTCCCCCTCCCCTCACACAACAGGCCCCGGTGCGTGAGGTTCCCCTTCCTGTGTCCAATTGATCTCACTATTCATTTCCCACCTATGAGTGAGAACGTGTGGTGGTTGGTTTTCTGTGCTTGTGATAGTTTGCTGAGAATGATGGTTTCCAGCTGCATCCATGTCCCTACAAAGGACATGAACTCATCCATTTTTATGGCTGCATAGTATGCCATGGTGTATATGTGCCACATTTTCTTAATCCAGTCTGTCATTGATGGACATTTGGGTTGGTTCCAAGTCTTTGCTATTGTGAATAGTGCCACAATAAACATACATGTGCATGTGTCTTCATAGCAGTATGATTTATAATCTTTTGGGTATATACCTAGTAATGGGATGGCCAGTTCAAATGGTATTTCTACTTCTAGATCCTTGAGGAATCGCCACACTGTCTTCCACAGTGGTTGAACTAGTTGACAGTCCCACCAACAGTGTAAATGTGTTCCTATTTCTCCACATCCTCTCCAGCACCTGTTGTTTCCTGACTTTTTAATGATCGCCATTCTAACTGGTGTGAGATGGTATCTCATTGTGGTTTTGATTTGCATTTCTCTGATGGCGAGTGATTATGAGCATTTTTTCATGTGTCTATTGGCTGCATAAATGTCTTCTTTTGAGAAGTACTTTTCCTTGTTGTTGATATATAGCTTTATTCTGTTACAGTCTGAGAATATCCTGGATGTTATTTCAATTTAAAAAAAATGTATTGAGACTTCTTTTGTAGCCTACCATGTGGTTGATTCTAGAGAATGTTCCATGTGCTGAGGAGAAGAATG
>NW_022292468.1:0-9123 GCF_002776525.5 Piliocolobus tephrosceles | reverse complement strand
TTGTGATTTTTGCACATTAATTTTGTATCCTGAGACTTTGCTGAAGTTGCTTATCAGCTTAAGAAGATTTTGGGCTGAGACGATGGGGTTTTCTAAGTATACAATCATGTCATCTGCAAACAGGGACAATTTGACTTCTTCTTTTCCTAACTGAATACCCTTGATTTCTTTCTCTTGCCTGATTGCCCTAGCCAGAACTTCCAACACTATGTTGAATAGGAGTGGTGAGAGAGGGCATCCCTGTCTTGTGCCAGTTTTCAAAGGGAATTTTTCCAGCTTTTGCCCACTCAGTATGATATTAGCTGTGGGTTTGTCATAAATAGCTCTTATTATTTTGAGGTACATTCCATCAATACCGAATTTGTTGAGCGTTTTTAGCATGAAGGGCTGTTGAATTTTGTCAAAAGCCTTTTCTTAACTGCAGAATGAAAAGAAGTGTTTAACTCCACCTGGTGAATACATACCTCACAAAGTGGTTTCCCAGATAGCTACCTTCTAGTCATTATCCTGGGATATTTGCTTTTTTGCATTTGGTCTCAGTTAGCTCCCAAATGACCATTTGTACAGTGGACACAAATAGTGTTTCCAAACTGCTGAGTCCAAAGAAAGGTTTAACACTGTGAGAACAATGTACACATCAGAAAACAGTTTCCCAGAAAGCCTTTTTCTTTTTTTATCTGAAGGTGTTTCCTTTACACCAGAGGCCACAGTGCAACCCTAAATATCTCTTCCAGATTCTTCAAAAACAGTGTTTCCAAACTGCTGAAGTAGAAGAAAGGTTTAACTCTGAGAGATGAATACACAAATCACAAAGCAGTTTCTCAGGTAGATTCCTTCAAGTTTTTTATCCTGGGAAGTTTATTTTTTCAATTTTGCCTAAATGTGCTCCCAAAGGTCTATTGACAGAATGGACAAAACATTGTTTCCATGCTGTTGAACCTAAAGAAAGGTTTAACTCTTTGAGTTGAATACACACATCACAAAGCAGTTTCTCAGAAACCTTCTTACCCTTTTTTATCTGAAGATGTTTCCCTTTTCACCGCAAGACTCAATGCACTCACAAATATCTGTTCGAAGATTCTGGAAGAATGGTATTTCCAAATTGCTGAATGGAAAGAAAGGTATAACTCTGTGAGATAAATGAACACATCAAAAGCAGTTTCTCAGATTACTTCCTTCTGGTTCTTATACTGGGATATTAGCTTTTGTGCCATTGGCTACAATGAGCTCCCAAATTTTCATTTGCAGAATGGACCAAAACCGTGTTTCCAAACTTCCGAATCCATAGAAAGGTTTAACTCTGTGACAGGAAGACACAGAGCATATATCTCCCAGAGTTAAAAGTTTCTTTTCATTCAGCTGTTTGGAAACACTGTTTTAGTAGAATCTGAGAAGGGATATTTGAGAGCACTTTGAGGCCTAAGGTGAAAAGGAAAACTCCTTCACATAAAAGCTAGAAAGAAGCTTTCTGAGAAACTGCCTTGTGATGAGTGCATTCATCTGACAGAGTTAAGTTTCTTTTGATTCAACAGTGAGGAAACACTGTTTTTGTCCATTCTGCAGATGGACATTTGGGAGCTCATTGAGGCCAATGGTGAAAAAGCAAATATTCAAGGAGAAAAACCAGAAAGAACCTACTTAAGATGCCACTTTGTGATGTGTGCATTCATCTTGCGGAGTTAAAACTTTCTTTTCATTCAGCATTTTGGAAACACTGTTTTTGTGGAATCTTCCAAGCAATATTTGGGAGCACATTGAGGCCTATGGTGAAAAACGAAACGTTGTCAGAGAAATACAAGAAAGAAGTTTTCTGAGAAACTGCTTTGTGATGTGTTCATTCCTGTCACAGAGTTCAACCTTTCTTTGGATCCAACACTTTGGAAACACTGCTTTTGTCCATTCTGCAAATGGTCATTTTTTACCTAATTGAGGCAAAAAAGCAAATATCACTGGATAAAAACTAGAATGAAGCTGCCTGAGAAACCACTTTGTTATGTATGCATTCATGTCACAGATTTAAAACATTCTTTTCATTCAGCAGTTTGGAAACACTGTTTTTGTAGAATCTGCAAATGATATTTGGGAGCGCTTTGAGGCCTATAGTGTAGAAGGAAATCTCTTCAAATGAAAACTAGAAAGAAACTTTCTGAGAAACTGCTTTTTGATGTGTACATTAATCTCACAGAGTTAAAGCTTTCTGTTGATTGGACAGTTTGGAAACAATGTTTCTGTAAAATCTGCAAAGGGATATATGGGAATGCATTGATGCCTATGGTGAAAAAGGAAATATCTTCAAATAAAAGCTAGAAAGATTTCTCAGAAACTACTTTGTGATTTGTGCATTCATCTCACAGAGTTAAACCTTTCTTTTGATGGTGCAGTTTGGAAGCAGTGGTGTTTTAGAATCTGAGAAGCAATGTTTTGGTGAACCTTGAGGCCTATGTTGAAAAACGAAATATCTTAAGATGCAAACTTGAAGTAAGCTTCCTCAGAAACTGTTTTGTGATGTGTCCATTCATCTCACAAAGTGAAACCTTTGTTTTGATTGAGTGCTTTATAAACTATTTTTGTAGAATGTGCAAAGGGATTATTGCTAGTGTTTAGAGGCCTATTGTGTAAAAGGAAGTATTTTCAGAAATAAACTAGACAGAAGCTCTGTGAGAAACTGTTTTGTGATGTGAGCATGAATATCACAGAGTTAAACCTTTATTTGATTGAACAGATTGGAAACACTGTTTTTGTAGAATCTGTGAAGGGATATTTGGGAGTGCATTGAGGTCTGTTGAGAAAAAGGAAATATCTTTAGAATAAAACTAGAAGGAAGCTTTCTTAGAAACTACTTTACGATGTGTGCATTCATCTCACAGAGTTAAACCTTTCTCTTGATGACAGTGTTTGGAAACACTGTTTTTCTACACTCTGTGAAGGAATATTTCAGAGTGCTTTGAGGCCTATAGTGAAAAAGGAAGTATCTTCAGATAAGAATTAGAAATAAGGTTTCTGGGAACCTACTTTGTGATGTGTGCATTAGTCTCACAAAGTTAAACATTTGTTTTGATAGAACGGTTTGTCAACTCTGTTTTTCTACTATGTGCAAAACAATATTTGGGAGCACTTTGAAGCCTGTGATGAAAAAGGAAATTTCTTCGGATACAAAATAGACAGAATCTGTCTTAGACATTGCTTTGTTATGTGAGCATTCACCTCACAGAGTTTAACGTTTGTTTTGATTGAGTGGTTTGTAGCTTTCTCAGAAACTGCTTTATGATGTGAGCATTCATTGCACAGAGAAAAACCTTTCTTTTAATGGCATAGTTTGGAAACACTGTTTTTGTAGAAACTGCAAAGGGACATTTTGGAGTACTTTGAGGCCTATGGTGAAAAAGGAAGTATCTTCAGATAAGAATTAGAAGGAAGCTTTCTGACAACCTGCTTTGTGATGTGTGCATTCATCTCACAGATTTAAACTTTTGTTTTCATTGACCAGTTTGTAAACTCTATATTTGTAGAATCTGCAAAGGGATATTAGGGAGCACTTTGAGGCCTATGGGAAAAAAGAAATATCTTCAGATGAAAATTAGAAAGGAACCTTTCCAGAAACTGCTTTGTGATGCATGCTTTTATGTCACAGAGTTAAATCTTTCTTTTGATTTCACAGTTTGGAAACGCTATTTTTGTAGAATCTGCAAAGGGATATTTCAGAGTGCTTTGAGGCCTATGGTGAGAAAGGAAGTATCCTCGGATGCAAATTAGAGAGATGCTGTCTGAGAAACTGATTTCTGATGTAAACATTCATTTCACAGATTTAAATATTTCTGTTTATTGAGTAGTTTATAAGCTTTGTTTTTGTAGAATCTGTGAAGCAACATTTGGGAGCACTTTGAGGCCTATGGTGAAAAATTAAGTATCCTCAGATACAAACTAGACAGAAGCTGTCTGAGAAACTGTTTTGTGATGTGAGCATTCATCTCACAGAGTTAAACATTTCTTTTATTTTATTTTATTTTTTATTATACTTTAAGTTCTAGGGTACATGTGCATAACGTGCAGGTTTGTTACATATGTATACTTGTGCCATGTTGGTGTGCTGCACCCATCAACTCATCAGTACCCATCAATTCATCATTTATATCAGGTATAACTCCCCAATGCAATCCCTCCCCCCTCCCCCCTCCCCATGATAGGCCCCATTGTAAGCATTTCTTTTGATTGAGCATTTTGGAATCACTGTTTTTGTAGAATCTCCATAGGGATATTTGGGAGTGCATTGAGGTCTATGGAGAAAAAGGAAATACCTTCAGATGGAAACCAGAAGGAAGATTTCTCAGAAACTGCTTTGTGATGTGTGTATTCATCACAGATAGTTAAACATTTCTTTGGATGGCACAGTTTAGAAATACCATTTTTGTAGAATTTGTGCAGGGATATTTTGGAACAATTTGAGACCTGTGGTGAAAGAAAATATCTTCAGATACAAACTAGACAGAAGCTGTCAGAGAGACTGCTATGTGATGTGAGC
This sequence comes from Piliocolobus tephrosceles, assembly GCF_002776525.5. Lineage (NCBI taxonomy): Eukaryota > Metazoa > Chordata > Mammalia > Primates > Cercopithecidae > Piliocolobus > Piliocolobus tephrosceles. Next base: position 4,604 of record NW_022292468.1, on the reverse strand, counting down.
ATTCACCTCATAGAGTCAAACCTTTCTTTTGATTGAGCAGCTTGGAAAAACAGTTTTTGTAGAATCTGTGAAGGGATACTTCGGAGCACATTGAGGTCTATGGAGAAAAAGGAAATATCCTCAGATGAAAACCAGAAGGAAGATTTCTCAGAAACTGCTTTGTGATATGTGCCTTCATCTTACAGAGTTATACCTTTCTTTTCATGACACAGTTTGGAAACAATGCATTTGTAGGATCTGCACAGAGACATTTCAGAGCAATTTGAGATCTATGCTGAAAAAGGAAGTATCTTCAGACACACATTAGACAGAAGTTGTCTGAGAGACTGTTTTGTGATGTGAGCATTCATCTCACAGAGTTAAACATCTCTTTTGATTGAGCGGTTTGGAAACACTGTTTTTGCAGAAACTGCAAAGGGATATTTTGGGGCACTCTGAGGCCTGTGGTGAAAAAGGAAGTATCTTCAGATAAGAATTAGAAAGAAGCTTTCTGAGAATCTGCTTTGTGATGTGTGCATTCATCTCACAGATATAAACCTTTCTTTTGATTGAGCGGTTTGTAAACTATGGTTTTGTAGAATCTGTGAAGCGATATTTGGGATCGCTTTGAGGCCTATGGTGTAAAGGGAAGCATCTTCAGATACAAACTAGACAGAAGCTGTCTGAGAAACTGGTTTGTGATGTGAGCATTCATCTCACAGAGTTAAACATTTCTTTTGAATTAGCAGTTTGGAAACACTGTTTTTGGAGATATCAGGAGCACTTTGAGGACTATGGAGAAAAAGGAAATATCTTCAGATGATATCTGGAAAGAATCTTTCTCAGAAACTGCTTTGTGATGTGTGCATTCATCTCACAGAGTTGAACTTTCTTTTATTGGCCAGTTTGGAAACAATGTTTTTGTAAAATCTGCAAAAGGATACATGAGAGTACATTGAGACCTATGGTGAAAAAGGAAATATCTTCAAATTGTGATGTGAGCATTCATCTCACAGATTTAACCTTTTATTTTGAGTAAACATATTGGAAACTCTGCTTTGGTAGAATCTGGGAAGCGATATTTTTGAACATAATGAGGCCTATGGTGAACAAGGAAGTATCTTCAGATACAAACTAGACAGAAGCTGTCTGAGAAATTTCTTTGTGATGTGTGCATTTGTCTCACATAGTTAAAAATTTCTTTTGATTGAGCAGTTTGTAAACTCTGTTTTTGTAGAATCTGCAAAACAATACTGGGAGACGCTTTGTGGCCTATGGTGGAAAAGCAAGTAGCTTCAGATACAAACTAGACAGAAGCTGTCTGAGAAACTGCTTTGTGATGTGAGCATTCATCTCACAGTTATACTTTGCTTTTGATTGAGCAATTTGGAAACACCATTTTTGTAGAATATGCTAAGGGATATTTCAGAGTGCTTTGAGGCCTATGGTGAAAAATGAAGTATCTTCAAATACAAACTAGGCAGAAGCTGCCTGAGAAACTGCTTTGTGATGTGAGCATTCAGCTCACAGAGTTAAACCTTTCTTTTGATTTAGCAGTTAGGAAACACTGTTTTTGTACAATCAGTGAAGGTATATTTGGGAGTGCTTTGAGGTCTATTGAGAAAAAGAAAATAACTTCAGATGAAAACTAGAAGGAAGCTGTCTCAGAAAGTGGTTTGTGATGTTTACATTAACCTCACAGAGTTAAATTTTCCTTTGATGGCCCAGTTTGAAAGCACTGTCTTTTTAGAATCTGCGCTGGTTTTATTTTGCAGTGCTCTGAAGCCTATGGTGAAAAAGGAAATATCTTCAGACAAGAATTAGAAAGAAGCTTTCTGAGAACCTGCTTTATGATGGGTGCATTCATCTCACAGATTTAAACCTAAGTTTTGATTTAGCAGTTTGTATTTCTGTTTTTGTAGAATCTGACAAGCCGTATTTGTTAGTGCTTTGAGGCCTATGGTGAAAAAGGAAGTATCTTCAGATATAAACTAGACAGAAACTGTCTGAGAAAGTGCTTTGTGATGTGTTTATTCATCTTACAGACTTAAAACATTGTTTTATTGAGCAGTTTGTAAACTCTGTTTTTGTAGAATCTGCAAAGCGATATTTGTGAGTGCTTTGAGGCCTGTGGTGAAAAACAAAGTATCTTCAGATACAAACTAGACAGAAGCTGTCTGAGAGACTGCTTTGTGATGTGAGAATTCATCTCACAGAGTTAAACCTTTCTTTTGATGAAGCTGTTTGGAAACACTGTTTTTGTAGAATCTGCAAACTAGAAAGAAGCTTCTCAGAAACTGCTTTGAGATGTGGGCATTCATCTCACAGAGTTAAAACTTTCATTTAATGGCCCGTTGGGAAACAATGTTTCTGTAAAATCTGCAAAGGAATATATGGGAGCGCATTGAGGCCTAAGGTGAAAAAGGAAATATCTTCTAATAATAATTTGAAGGAAGTTTTCTCAGAAACTGATTTTTGATTTGTGCATTCATCTCACATAATTAAACCTTTCCTTGTATGGCATAGTTTGGAAACACTGGTTTTGTAGAATGTGCGAAGAGAAACTTCGTTGCACTTTGAGGCCTATGTTGAAAGAGCAAATATCTTCAGATGAAAACTGGAAGGAAGCTTTCTCAGAAACTGCTTTGTGATATGTGCAATCATCTCACAGAATGAAACCTTTGTTTTGATAAAGAGGTTTAAAAACTCTTTTTGTAGAATCTGTGAAGTGACATTTGGGTGCAATTTGAGGCCTATGGTGAAAAAGGAAGTATCTTCAGATACAAACTAGACAGAAGAATTCTGAGAAACAGCTTTGTGATGCTTGCATTCTTCTCACAGAGTTAAAATTTTCTTTTGATTGAGCATTTTGGAAACGCTGTTTTTATAGAATCTGTGAAGTGATATTTGGGAGCACATTGAGGTCTACGGAGAAAAAGGAAATATCTTCAGATGAAAGTTAGAAGGAAGCTTTCTCAGAAACTACTTTGTGATATGTGCACTCATCTCACAGAGTTAAACCTTTCTTTTGATTGAGCATTTTGGAAACTCTGTTTTTGTACAATGTGTGAAGTGATATTTTGGAACACTTTTAAGCCTGTGGTGAAAAAAGAATTATCTTCAGATACAAACTATACAGAAGCTGTCTGAGAAACTGCTTTGTGATATGAGCATTCAACTCACAGAGTTAAGATGATGCAGTTTGAAACCCTGTTTTTGTAGACACTGTGAAAGGATATTTTGAGGACTTTGAGTCCTACGATTGAAAAGGAAAAATAAAGCAGTTTTTGAGAAAGCTTCTTTCTAGTTTCCATCTGAAAATATTTCCATTTTCTCCATAGACCTCAATGCACTCCCAAATATCCCTTCATAGATTCTACAAATACTATGTTTCCAACTGCTTAATCAAAAGAAAGATTTAACCTGGGTGGATGAATGCTCACATCACAAAGCAGTTTCTCAGATAACTTCTGTCTAGATTGTATCTGACGATACTTGCTTTTTCACCATGGGCCTCAAAGCACTCCCAAATATCGCTTCTCAGATTCTACAAAAAGAGATTTTACATACCACTCATTCAAAACAAAGGTTTAACTGTGTGAGATGAATGCAAGCATCACAAAGCAGTTTCTGAGATAATCTTCTTCCATTTTTCATCTGAAGATATTTCTTTTTTCTCCATACACCTCAATGCACTCCCACTTACTTGCCCAATGTTTATCTTTGTGACAATGTGGGTAAGCACCAGCAGCAGCATTTGGTCATGATTATTGAGCCGTCTTGACCCCTTTTAAGTTTTTAAAACTGCAATTTTTTCGAGTATGACCAAGTTGGCCATAATTATAGCAGGCTCTAAGAGAAGAATTAGTGGGACTAGTTTGGTTGGCGTCCTTCATGGCCCATGCTCCACAGAATAGCTTTGTGGGTGTCTGATTCAATGCTTTAACAAGAATTAATATATGCGAGCAACACCTCGTGATCAGGCAAATTTTGTCATTTAACAGAACGCATGGTAATTTTACACACATGGTTCACATTTTCAAAAGCTAACATATGAAGGAGAATACCTTGAGTGAGCTCATCAGGGACAGATTTTTCAACAGCACCTTGTAATTTAGCTAAAAATCAAGGGTATAATTCAGAATGACCTTATTCAATCATTGTATAAGAAACAGGAACTTAGCCTGTAGTACATAATCCCAAGCTCTCAAACACACCTCTGTTACTTGTTCTGTGGTAAGAGCATAAAAATTTAATTGGGCATGAGTATCAGAGAAACTATCGGAGCCTGTGAGCTGAGCCTGAGTAACTAGAATGCTATTAGTCAATTTAGTTGAGCCTGCAAATGAGCCTATTCTGACCAACAATCTCAAAATTGTAAATGCTCAGATGGAGTCAGACCAGCTTTTGCCAAAATGTCCCAGTCTAAAGGAAGCAAAGTGACCTCTGTACAAAAAGTTTGTAATATCATTTTATCATAAGGAGAAGTAGGACCATACTGAGTACAAGCATCCTTAAATTCTTTAAAAACATAAGACTAAGAGGTACATAATGATGCATTTGTACCCCTCGGAAGTTAGGTGTATCTAGCACGACCAGATAAGTCCATGCATCTAATCCACTTG
>NW_022292467.1:0-3993 GCF_002776525.5 Piliocolobus tephrosceles | reverse complement strand
ATCTCTGTCATTTCGTTTATGACCTTCTCTGCATTAATTAGTCTAGCTGTCAATTCTTCCACTCTTTTTTCAAGATTTTTAGTTTCTTTGCACTGGGTACATAATTCCTCCTTTAGTTCTGAGAGGTTTGATGAACTGAAGCCTTCTTCTCTCATCTCATCAAAATCATTCTCTGACCAGCTTTGATCCGTTGCTGGCGATGGGCTGTGCTCCTTTGCAGGGGGAGATGCGCTCTTATTTTTTGAATTTCCAGCTTTTCTGCCCTGCTTTTTCCCCATCTTTGTGGTTTTATCTGCCTCTGGTCTTTGATGATGGTGACGTACTGATGAGGTTTTGGTATAGGTGTCCTTCCTGTTTGATAGTTTTCCTTCTGACAGTCAGGACCCTCAGCTATAGGTCTGTTGGAGATTGCTTGAGGTCCACTCCAGATGCTGTTTGCCTGGGTATCAGCAGCAGAGGTTGCAGAAGATAGAATATTGCTGAACAGCGAGTGCTCCTGTCTGATTCTTGCTTTGGAAGCTTCCTCTCAGGGGTGTACTCCACCCTGTGAGGTGTCGGGTGTCAGACTGCCCCTAGTGGGGGATGTCTCCCAGTTAGGCTACTCAGGGGTCAGGGACCCACTTGAGCAGACAGACTGCCCCTTCTCAGATCTCAACCTCCGTGTTGGGAGATCCACTGCTCTCTTCAAAGCTGTCAGACAGAGTCGTTCGCATATGCACAGGCATCTGCTGCTTCCCCTGTTATTGTTTAGCTGTGCCCTGTCCCCAGAGGCGGAGTCTACAGAGACAGGCAGGTTTCCTTGAGCTGCTGTGAGCTCCACCCAGTTCGAGCTTCCCAGCAGCTTTGTTTACCTACTTAAGCCTCAGCAATGGTGGGCGCCCCTCCCCCAGCCTCACTGCTGCCTTGTGGTTAGATTGTCGCAGACTGCTGTGTTAGCAAGGAGGGAGGCTCCGTAGGCATGGGACCCTCCTGGCCAGGTGTGGGATATATTCTCCTGTTGTGCCGGTGTGCTTACAGTGCAGTATTGGGGTGGGAGTTACCCGATTTTCCAGGTGTTGTGTGTCTCAGTTCCCCTGGCTAGGAAAAGGGACTTCCTTCCCCCTTGCGCTTCCCATGTGAGGCGATGCCTCGCCCTGCTTCAGCTCTCACTAGTCAGGCTGCAGCAGCTGACCAGCACCGATTGTCCGGCACTCCCGAGTGAGATGACCCCAGTACCTCAGTTGAAAATGCAGAAAGCACCGGTCTTCTGTGTCGCTCGCGCTGGGAGATGGAGACTGGAGCTGTTCCTATTCGGCCATCTTGCTCCGCCCCCCTAATTATTTTCATAGTTAAAAATATAACATTGGTTTCTCAGTTACATAAGTACTTTTCTTGCTTCATGTGTGCCATAATTTTTAACCAACTAAAACACATTACAAGTAGGGAAATAGCTAAAATCACGGAAAACATATACATAACTCTTTAAAGAGTAGGAAACATTCCCTGTTCATATACAATGCTTAATCCAGCATTCCAATCTCACTGAGGCACCAACATTCACGCTGTTCTCCTAAGCATTCTTTTTCCTCCTGTCACCTATTGTTCAGATACTAGCTCAAATATCACTTCCACAGGTCACCTTCTTCCTGGTATCCTCCATTCCTCTCCCATACAAAAAGGCCAAACTTTATGTTCGGGTGATCAGACCCAACACTACATCTTGGGGGTGACAAAATTCGGCTGAGTCAAAGGATTGAGAAAAAGACAGTGAGAGGAAAGAAGTGGGACACCAAGGCCCATTGCTATCATGGAGGCTGCGAAGGTCCTGAGCTCTGTTTAGCCCATGGTATTTATTGCTAATCCATCAAAGAAATAGGTGGTGAGAATGTGGAGGTCAAAAGATCAGGTACATGATCTACAGCTGCGACGGTTTAATATTTATATGGAATATGTTCTGCTACTTGAGATAATGGGAATAGGAGCCTAGGAAGGCCAGAAGGAGCCAGCAAGTCTAGACACATTCCAGAGGACATTATGCAAGCCCTGCCTCAGCTTCCCTCCCAACACTCAGCTTTTTCCCAACATGCTCCCCTTCTGTTTTTGTAAAAGAAGGTATCACTATTACTATCATTATCACTAGCTCTCATTACCAGTATAAAAGGTGGCCTCTTTTCATTGAGCAAGGCGATTGCAGGTTTTTGCCGTCCTTAATTGCTGGTTGGTGATCCAGATTTATTTTTCTTAGCACTTATCCAAACTGGAGTCGCTCTGGTTTGAATGCTTCCCATAAATCTCCCCTTTCCCTTTTACTAGAGGACCCTTAATCCTAGGCATTGCAGAAGGATGAAGGTCCATCTTCTGTAATTTCTTCATGCTGTATAGGGGTGATGATATTCCTGCCTAACTGTTAGCATTTCTTGTATTCAAGGCAGAGAGGAGCTGAGTCAGAAAGCAATGGACCAATGTCCATTAATCATCATGACTCCAGTCGGTCCTAATTCCATCTTCTCATTCAGATTCAATTGTTTCATGGTTCATACTGGGGAAATTAGGTCCATGGTCGGGATCCATGTGTCCCTCCAGTCTCCCATTCAATGGTCATACACATCTTGAGGGCGTCCACATGGTTTGTTCATCTCCTGCAAAAGCAAAAGCATATCCTCACCCCTTCGTTAGTAAATCTACTGAAACAGAAGCAAAAACTTTTGTTGCTGTAGCCAGGAGGCCACTGATAATAAGAAACAGGCCTTTTCTGATTAACAGAAGGTATAGAGAAAGCAAATTGAGGCTTTTCAAACTTTCATTCACACTGTACAGGTAGGTCCACTAGATGCTGTGGCTCATGATAGATCTTCAGATATTTGGTGGGCACCCACATAAGCATCTGATTGTCAGAGAGACACAAGCAAATCCCCTTCCCTATAAAAGTATCTTTAGGCAGGGACCGGAGGACGTAGACTTAGAGGTAAGGAGAATTTTGGGGTCCAATGGCTTCCTGATGTTTGATAAGTGTTCCCTCGGAAGTTAGGAATTCCCTTTCTCTCCATATTGCTGTGTGGGCTTGGAGGTCTAGGTAAGTACACTTAGAGTTTGTATATATATTTATCCTTTTTCATTCTAATTCTAGTGTATAGTGGCTCCTGCTTTTGCTAGGATGTCTCTCCCTAACAAAGGAGTATTTCTTTCAGGCATAATTAGAAAGGTATGTGAAAAAAGTAAAGTTCCCCAGTCACAACTTAGTGTCTGGGAGAAGTATCTAGTGACTGCCTGTCCTATGACCCCTTGGATAGCGACAGATCTGGGGGACAGTTGTCCAGAACAGGAGAGTAAGACTGAGAAGGCCACGACAGTGTCCAGGAGACAGTTAACTTCCTGGACCTCAATGGTCAGGCATACCTGGGGATGGTGATGGCATGGGCTGGCCTCAGCAGATTTGCTCGCCTCAGCCTTCCAAAATGTTGGGATTACAGGCGTGAGCTACCATGCCCAGATGGCAACTACATTTATTACCATCCATTTATTACCAGGACACCTATGTTGTACAGTTCTGGCATACAACAGGTAGCCAATAAACAGCTATTGATCTAATGCAGGAATAATAAGGTGAGGTTTGTTTTTTTCTTCTTTAACATGCTGTACTTGTGTCAGATGCAAATAAGACCTAAGGAGTCTGCCTGAAGTAACATAAAATAAAAGACCCATTCATCAAACAATCACTTGGATGGTGTAACAAGTTAGGTATGAATGTACCACCTGTACCAGCTTAGTGAGATGAATGTTTACCATCACATATCAAACACGTGTTTGCCACACTAAGGGCTTAGAGTCTGAATTTCTGATGAGAAATAAAGTGGCATGTAGAAAACCCCAGAGAATGTTCGTCCATATATCCATAAGCATCAGTAGCATTTCTTAAAAGTCTCATACATCCAGCAAATCCTTTAAAAACAAGATATCCTAATATGCAGCCAGTTTAGCAATTTTGTTTCTTTCTTTTCTTTTTTTTTTTTTTTT
>NW_022292466.1:0-9606 GCF_002776525.5 Piliocolobus tephrosceles | reverse complement strand
GTGATTACATCCTCATTTCAGCTCTCCCTCTTCCTAGCTTGCCACATAGAATTCTGGGGCTCCATGCATTTGCTGGAAATGAGAGGGAGAACTTCTAGGGCAGGGATCTGCCCCAGATGGGGACAGAGGAGTATCCTGGAGTCTGGGTGTCAGGAGTGTGAACCCTGCCCAGCTGGCCAGCCCCTGTCCCATGCTGCTCGGTGCATGATGTTTCCTGCACAAGCTTCCTTTAGAGGGAAGCTTCCAGAGTGACTGCAGTGAGGTCCATGCTGTTGGGGGTGACAGAGCAGCCCTGGAGGCCCTCTGCTCTTACACTGGCAGGAGGTGGCCAAAGAGAAGCAGGCAGAGGAAGCTTCTCCAAGCAGGCTTGGAAAGAAATTTCCGCATATCATTCATGTCACTTTTGTCACTAGAAGGACAATTTCTACAGTGGAGTGGAAGAAAATGACTATGCTGTGGGAGAGAATGGATCCATCCAGAAGAGCAAGGCAGGAGGGGGAAATGTGCCCATTGCCAGAATTTTGTGTCTTTTGAAGACATTCTCCAGAATTCTACTTTCGAAGGATGCCCCTTTTGACAGTTACTGAGGAAGCAGTGGGACATTTTCAAAGACTTTTATATTAAAATAAAAAATGCAATACACTACTGTGGGTCTGTGTGCAGGGATGACAAAAAGCAAGGTTGTCACTGTTCTGTGTCACAGATGCTACGGGAAGTGCCTTAACACACACAGATGTGCTTCATGCAACCTGGTGAGGAACATCTTTAAAACATTTTTCAGTTGAGAAAATTCAGTGTCGAGGAGGTTGAATGCGTTATCCAAGATCAAACATATGTCCTGACATAATCAGGGTTCAATTCAGAAGTATGCATCATGAATTATAGGGATGTATTTTCAACAAGAGTCAAACTCCATCTCAAAAGAAAAAAATACTTCTACCTTCCAGTCGGGTCCAGTGACTCCCAGCACTTTGGGAGGCCAAGGCAGGTGGATCACTTAAGATCAGGGATTCGAGACAAGCCCGGCCAACATTGTGAAATCCCATCTCTACTAAAAATACAAAAATTAGCTGGGCATGGCGGTGCACGCCTATGGTCTCAGCTACTCGGGAGGCTGAGGTAGGAGAATCTATTGAAGCCGGGAGGTGGAAGTTGCAGCGAGCTGAGATCACACCACTGCACTCTAGCTTAGGCAACACAGTGATCTCAAAACAAAAACAAAAGAAAAAAACTTCTTTCCAATCCCCAAATCCACCCCCAACCCAACAAAACAAACTCCCCCACATCCCAAGCCACCATAATAACATGTGTCTGCTGATGCTCTTTAAAGTTATTCTGGACTGGGGTCATCTTTTGTTGCTGTTCAAAATATTTTTTCCCCTCAGTTGATACAGATGTTCTAATTCTCCTCAAGGGATTTGTTCCTTTTTGATCTTCAGTGCCACTGTGCCTCTGCAGAATTTAAATATGTCTACTGAGATTCCCATTTTCTGGCTTTTTCAAGCCCCTCATTGCTTATTCCTTGCTATCTGGAAGGCATTTTGTTTTACAGAAGGTGTTCAAAGACTCAGGAACTTAAAGGTAAAAATGTACATTTGGAAAAGAATTAGAAACAAAGATTTACTAGAGACATACACCGCCTCCATAGCTCAGGAGACCCAATATTGATTGTTAAGTTGTGAATTCTCCCAAAATTAATCTCTAGATTTAACATAATCCTTTTCTTTTTAACTGGAACCCTTCATGAATTTGTATGTCATCCTTGCACAGGGGCCACACTAATCTTCTCTATATCATTTGAATTTTAGTATATGTGCTGCCAAAGCAAGCACTAGCACTACCCTAATAAAAATCTAAGCAGAATTTTTTTTAGAAATGGACAAGTTGATTCTAAAGTTTACATGGAAAAAGCAAAGGACAAATAATAACCAAATAAGAAGAAACAAACTTGAAGGACTCAGAATATCCGATTTCTAAACAGCTACAGCAATGAAAACACTGTAGTACTGGTGAAAGCATAGGTATACTGATCAAGAAAAAAGAACAGTCTAGAAATACACCCACACATGTGGTCAATTGCTATTTGATAAAAAGCCAGAGTTATCCAATGGAGAAAGGACAGTCTTTTCAACAAGGGAGTTCCTGAAGAATTGGACATCCATATGGAAAAAATAATAATAATAATCAACCTCTGTCCAGCAGTGGTAGCTCATATCTGTAATCCCAGCACTTTGGGGGGCTGGGGCAGGTGGATCAACTGAGGTCAGGAGTTCAAGACTAGCCTGGCCAACATGGTGAAATCCCATGCCTACTAAAAATACAAAAAAAAAAAAAAAAAAAAAAAGAACAATTGGCCAGGTATGGTGGCACACGCCTGTACTCCCAGCTATTCAGGAGGTTGAGGCAGGAGAATCGCTTCAACCCAGGAGGCAGAGGTTGCAGTGAGCTGAGACCACACCACTGCACTCCAGCCTGGGTGACACAGCAAGACTCCGTCTCAAATAATAATAATAATAAAAACTTCAATCCATAACTTGTACCACATACAAAAATTTACATAAAATGCATCATAGATTTAAATGTTAAATCTCAAAGTAGGGGTGGGCCTAGTGGCTCACGCTTGTAATCCCAGCACTCTGGGAGGCTGTAGTGGAAGGATCACTTGAGCCCAGGAGTTTGAGACCAGCCTGGGCAACGTGGTGAAATCCCATCACTACTAAAAATACAAAAATTGGGGCTGGGTGCGGTGGCTCACACCTATAATCCCAGAACTTTGGAAGGCCGAGGCAGGTGGATGACCTGAGGTTAGGAGTTCGAGACCAACCTAGCCAAGATGGTAAAACCCCGTCTCAACTAAAAATACAAAAATTAGCCAGGCATGGTGGCAAGCACCTGTAATCCCAGATACTCAGGAGGCTGAGCCAGGAAAATCACTTGAACCTGGGCGGTGGAGGTTGCAGTGGGCCAAGATCTCGCCATTGCACTCCAGCCTGGGCAACAAGAGTGAAACTCCTTCTTAAAAAATAAAAATAAAAATAAAAATAAAAAAATTAGCCAGGTGTTATGGTGCACACCTGTAGTCCCAGCTACTTGGATCATCTGAGCCTTGGGAGGTTGAGGCTGCAGTGAGCCATGATCACACCACTGCACTTCAGCCTGGGTGGTAGAGCAAGACTCTGTCTTGAAGAAAAAAGAATTAAAATGCTTATTCTTCAAGAGACACTAGTAAGAAATTAAAAAGACAAGCTGGCCAGGCACTGTGGCTCACACCTATAATCCCAGCACTCTGGGAGGCCAAGGAGGGTGGATCACTTGAAGTCAGGAGTTCGAGACCAACCTAGCCAACATGTCAAAGCCCTGTCTCTACTAAAAATACAAAAATTAGCCAGGTGTGGTGGTGCATACCTGTAGTCTCAGCTACTTGGGAGGCTGAGGCAGGAGAATCAATTGAAAGCAAAAGGTGGAGGTTGCAGTGAGGAAAGATCTTACCACTGCACTCCAGCCTGGGTGACAGAGTGAGACTCCATCTCAAAAACAAACAAACAAATAAATAAATAAATAAATAAATAAATATTAAAAAAAAAAAAAAAGACAAGGCATAGTCTGGGAAAAAAACATTTGCAAAACGCATATCTAACAAAGGACCTGTATCTAAAATACATGAAGAATTCCTACAATTTAATAACAAAAAAAACTTTTTTCATAGACAAAACATTTTGACAGACACTTATTAAAAAAGACGCAGGCCAGGCATGGTGGCTCATGCCCATAATCCCAGTGCTTTGGGAGGCCGAGTGCGGTGGATCACCTGAGGTCAGGAGTTCAAGACAAACCTGGCCAACATGGTGAAACCCCATCTCTACTAAAAATACAAAAATTTGCTGGGCTTAGTGGCAGGGACCCGAAATCCCAGCTACTCAGAAGGCTGAAGGAGGAAGATCACTTGAACCCGGGAGGCAGAGGTTGCAGTGAGCCAAGATCACACCACTGCACTCTAGCCTGGGCGACAAGGGTGATACTCTATCTCAAAAAAAGAAAAAGAAGATCCAGACATGGCAAATAAGCACACATGAAAAGATGCTCAATTAACTAGTCATTAGGGAAATACAAGTTAAAGTCAGAATGAACTACCACTATCCAACTATTAGCCCAGCCAAAAATAATAAAATAGGCTGGAAGCAGTGGCTCACACCTGTAATCCCAGCACTTTGGGAGGATGAGGTGGTTGGATCATCTGAGGTCAGGAGTTCAAAACCAGCTTGGCCAACATGGAGAAACTCTGTTTCTATTAAAAACACAAAAAATTAGCTGGGCATTATGATGGTCACCTGTAATCCCAACTATTCCAGAGGCTGAGGTAGGAAAATCTCTTGAACCAGGGAGACAAAGGTTGCAGTGAGCAGAGGTTGCTCCATTGCACTCCAGTCTGGGCAACAAGAGTGAAATTCCATCTCAAAAAAAATAAATAAACAAAATAATAACATACTGATAATATGAAATGCTGAACTGGAATTCTCATACATTGATGGTGCAATTGCAAAGTGGTACAATCATTTTAAAAAGAAGACCTCCAATCCACACCTGGGTATTCACCCAAGAGAAATGAAAACATGTCCACAGACCTGTTGATAAATGTTATACATAATCTCTACATAATCACCAAAATCTCAGCCAGGTACAGTGGCTCACGGTTATAATCCCAGCACTTTAGGAGGCCAAGATGGGAGGATTGCTTGAGACCAGGAGTTCGAGACCAAACTGGAAAAATATGATCTATGAAACCTATGAACCTATGGGATGTCCAAACTCTGCCCCTTCCTGAAACCTCCACTGTGGGGTTAAAGGTTGGGGCCATAACATCTTCAAACAGGGAATTTCTGCATCCCAGTGCCACCAACTTTGGAGCAAGGCAAGCATGGTGGCTGCCATTTGTAAGGGGAGGACTGCTCTGCCTCAGGTCACACGGTTAATACTCTTCAGATGGCCCAGACTCCATGTCTAGTGTTCTTTCCATGATCCTCCAACACACACACCTCCCTGGGTGTGGGATGTGGGTAGTTTTTACTGTGATCTCTGTCCACTCCACAACGGGGCTCTGAGACGTGGCTCTCTGTCAGGTGGGCCCTGGGCTCATGGGACAAGATGATCAGCTCCTTCCACAGGAAGATATTTCCTATCTGGATTATCTTTATTAGGACCATTTCCTCTTCTACAGCACCTTTCTGCCCCTTACCCAGCAAGCAAACAAACGAACCTGGAGACACTTCTTTCTAGTTATCAAAAGGAAATGTGAGGCTTTGCTAAACAACTATGTTGACTCAAAGGAGGTGAGGGGCAGGGGATGTTAAAGAAAAGTAGACAAGACCAGGCGCGGTGGCTCATGTCTCTAACCCCAGCACTTTGGGAGGCCAAGGTGGGTGGATGAGGTCCAGAGATCGAGACCATTCTGGTGAAATGGCCAACATGGTGAAACTCCATCTCTACTAAAAAATACGAAAATTAGCTGGCCGTGGTGCCACGTGCCTGTAGTCCCAGCTACTCAGGAGGCTGAGGCAGGGAAATCACTTGAACCCGGGAGGTGGAGCTTGCAGTGAGCCGAGACGGCACCACCGCACTCCAGCCTGGCGACAGAGTGAGACTCCATTTCAAAAAAAATAAAAGAGAGAAAGGAGATGAGGCAGGGAATGTTAAAGAAAAAGCGACTTGTGACACTTGCTAAACATGGTACCAGGAAGGCTGTATTCAGGTGGACCATGGTGATAGGTATAGGGACTACTGCAATGGGGTCTGGCAGTGGGGGAGGGAGGGGACTCAATTCCCCTCTTGTCCAACAAGGAAAGTTACTAAGAGGAAACATCGGGGTAAGCGGGATTCTTTTTTCTTTCTTTCTTTTTGAGACAGGGTCTCGCTCTGTCACCCAAGCTGGAGAGCAGTGGGGCTATCTCGGCTCACTGCAACCTCTGCTTCCTGGGTTCAAATGATTCTCCTGCCTCAGTCTCCCAAGTAGTTGGGATTAGAGGTGCACACCATCAAGCTTGGCTAATTTTTGTGTTTTTTGATAGAGAAGGTATTTCTCCATGTTGGCCACGCTGGTCTTGAACTCATGACTTCAAGTGATCTGCCCACCTGGCCCTCCCAAAGTGCTGGGATTACAGGTGTGAGCCACTGCACCTGGACTGTTAGTGAAATCCTTGTTAGAACAACTCGACAAAATTCTTGCTGAAAGCAGGACAGGGTAAGAAGATAGTGAGGGTGGTCAGATATCGAGGGTAGGGGGTTTTCACTAAATTGACAAGATTCTTGCTCAAACTGGATTCCACAAGGACAGAGAGGGAAGTCCAGTGTGAGGCCTAGTCAGAAGGGACTCAGAGGAGTTCGACTAAAGTTTTGATCAATGGAGACTTTGTTAGGAAAGGACATTTAATACCTTTTAAAAAAAATTTCTTCCATTTGGCTGGGTGCAGTGGCTCACACCTGTAATCCCAGCATTTTGGGAGGCCGAGGTGGGTGGATCACCTGAAGTGAGGAGTTTGAGACCAGCCTGGCCAACCTAGAGAAACCTCCTCTCTACTAAAAATGCAAAAAAATTAGATGGGCATGGTGGTAGGCACCTGTAATCCCAGCTACTCAGGAGGCTGTGGTAGGAGAATTGCTTGAACTCTGGAGGTGGAGGCTGCAGAGAGCTGAGGTCATGCCACTGCATTCCAGCCTGGGTGACAGAGCAAGACTCTATCTCAAAAATAAATAAATAAATAAATAAATAAATAAAAGAAAAAATAAAAAATAATTCATTTGCTTTGTCTTTGCAATGGTCAGTGGCAAGAGTCTAAATATATATTTATATATTTATTGGAGAAAAAAAGATTCTTAGTTGGAATAGAGAAAAGTTGACTACTAGAAACACTTTTCTTGCAGGGAGCAGGGGTAAGGTCTAGTTCTGTCACCCAGGCTGGAGTGCAGTGGTGCAATCTTGGCTCACTACAGCCTCGACCTCCGAGGCTGAAGTGATCCTCCCACCTCAGTCTCCCAAGTAGCTGGGACTACAGGCACGCCACCAGCATGACTAGCTAACTTTTGTTTTGGGGTGTTTTTTATAGAAGCAGGGTCTGTAGAAATCTTTTTTTTCTTTTTGGAGACAGGGTCTCACTCTGTTGCCCAGGCTACAGTGCAGTGGTATAATCTCGGCTCACTGCAACCTCTGCCTCCCAGGCTCAAGCCATCCTCCCACTGCAGCCTCCCTAGTAGCTGGGACCACAGGCATGTGCCACCATGCCCGGCTGATTTTTGTATTTTTTGTAGAGACAGGGGGGTCTCACTTTGTTGCCCAGGCTGGTCACGAACTCCGAGCTCAAGTCATCTGCCTGCCTCAGCCTCACAAAGTGCTGGGATTACAGGAAAATCCTTTGATTCTGAGGTGAGGAGCCAGTTCACACTTCCCAGTACTCTGACTTTTCCCACCTTCTTAAAAGAACAAATACCCATGAAGCATTTAAAACATTCCATAATGTTTGAGGAGGATTGATTGAGGATTGGAATAATGATCATTACGTTAACAGAAATGATTTCTGGGTGGTGAGATTACAAGCAATTTTCTTTATTTATCTGAGCTTTCCTATACTTTCCAAAAATTCTACAACAAAGAAAGACCTCAATAATTTTTGGTTTGAAAGGAGTTAAGGCAGCTGGCTCTCCTGCACTTGGGGCCATCAAAACCAGTAAGTTTTCTAAACAAAATGAGGAGACCCCACCATTCTATCACCCCATTGGACTTGGGGTCAAAGGGCAGGTCTCAAAGCCTAAAAATATTACCTCCTTGAAAGAATGCTGGAGCCCCAGTCTGTCAAGAAGGCTTGCAACCAAGCACCTTGGCACAGGAGCAAGGTAGTAAAATTCTTATAATTTGAAACATGGAAAATCAGACTGACCTTTCTGGCTACCAAAAAAAGAAAAAGAAAAAAAGAAAGAAGAAGAAGAAGAAAATATGAAAGCCTAAGGCAAGATGACAAACCTAGTTTCAGGATTATAAAGGAGAAACCACTTCTCTTCAGTTGTATTATAACAGATGGTGTAAAGCTGGGCCTCATATCCCACTCTTTACATGCAAATTCCATCAAAAATGAGCTGGCTGCACTCCAGGTGCCCAGATCTCAAAGGAACCCTGTTTCCAATGAAGCCCCTGTCCTCTAGCCCCAACTTTCTCTTTTCTCTGCTTTCTTTTTTTTTTTTTTTTTTTTTTTTTGAGACGGAGTCTCGCTCTGTCACCCAGGCTGAAGTGCAGTGGCTGGATCTCAGCTCACTGCAAGCTCCGCCTCCCGGGTTTACGCCATTCTCCTGCCTCAACCTCCCGAGTAGGTGGGACTACAGGCACCCGCCACCTCGCACAGCTAGTTTTTTGTATTTTTTAGTAGACACGGGGTTTCACCGTGTTAGCCAGGATGGTCTGGATCTCCTGACTTCGTGATCTGCCCGTCTTGGCCTCCCAAAGTGCTGGGATTACAGGCTTGAGCCACCGTGCCCGGCCTTTTCTCTGCTTTCTTATGGGAGAAGGAGAGAAAGGATGCCTTGGATCTCTTTCCTTTTACCCTGAAATTGGTTGAAAACGAAACTGCTGCTTTCTCCCTTCTCACATTACACCTATTGCCAATTGTTTTTTGAGACTGAGTTTCTCTCTTGTTACCCAGGATGGAGTGCAATGGCATGATCTCGACTCACTGCAACCTTTGCCTCTTGGGTCAAGGGATTCTCCTGCCTCAGCCTCCGTAGTAGCTGGGAATACAGGTGCTCGCAACCACACCTGGCTAATTTTTTGTATTTTTAGTAGAGACAGAGTTTCACCATGTTGACCAGGCTGGTCTCAAACTCCTGACCTCAGGTGATCCACCTGCCTTGGCTTCCCAAAGCACTGGGATTACAAGTGTGAGCCACTGTGCCCAGCCCTATTACCAAATTTTTTTTTTTATTTTTTTTTATTTATTTTTTTTTTTTTTTTTGAGAGGGAGTCTCATTCTTTCAGCCAGGCTGGAGTGCCGTGGTGCAATCTCAGCTCACTCCAACCTCCGCCTCCCAGGTTCAAGCTATTCTCCTGCTTCAGACTCCTGAGTAGCTGGGACTACAGGCATGTGCCACAATGCCTGCCTAATTTTTTGTATTTTTAATAGAGATGGGGTTTCACCGTGTTAGCTAGGATTATCTCAATCTCCTGACCTTGTGATCCACCTACCTTGGCCTCCCAAAGTGCTAGGATTACAGGTGTAAGCCACGGCACCAGGCCTCAAGACCAAAAGCTTTTACATGATACCCACAATACTCTGGCTAAATGTCATAGAAAAAAACCGGGTCCACCCCCATCTCACAGTAAAGGCCAATTGGAGAGCCTAGACTTCCATCCTTGCCAGGTTGTAAAGATGCATCCCCAATTGTCCTCATGTGCCACCCAACTTATGCAGTGGTGATGGAGAAGGCACAGGGGGAGCTCCTCATCATGGGTAGTGTCAGAGGAGATTACATGGGGAGCTCGGACTTCTAATGTTACCAGCTAGGGATAGAAATTCAAGCTCCTTATGGGGAGAACCCCACTCCATGCCCCACTGCCCCAGGTAGTGTCAG
>NW_022292464.1:0-1131 GCF_002776525.5 Piliocolobus tephrosceles | reverse complement strand
CCCTAAACATGGAAAGGAACAACCGGTACCAGCCATTGCAAAAACATGCCAAAATGTAAAGACCATCGAGGCTAGGAAGAAACTGCATCAACTAATGAGCAAAATAACCAGTTAATATCATAATGGCAGGATCAAGTTCACACATAACAATATTAACCTTAAATGTAAATGGACTAAATGCTCCAATTAAAAGACACAGACTGGCAAACTGGATAAAGAGTCAAGACCCATCAGTCTGCTGTCTTCAGGAGACCCATCTCACATGCAGAGACATACATAGGCTCAAAATAAAAGGATGGAGGAAGATCTACCAAGCAAATGGAGAACAAAAAAAAGCAGGGGTTGCAATCCTAGTCTCTGATAAAACAGACTTTAAACCATCAAAGATCAAAAGAGACAAAGAAGGCCATTACATAATGGTAAAGGGATCAATCCAACAGGAAGAGCTAACTATCCTAAATATATATGCACCTAATACAGGAGCACCCAGATTCATAAAGCAAGTCCTTAGAGACTTACAAAGAGACTTAGACTCCCATACAATAATAATGGGAGACTTCAACACTCCACTGTCAACATTAGACAGATCAACGAGACAGAAAGTTAACAAGGATATCCAGGAATTGAACTCATCTCTGCACCAAGCGGACCTCATAGACATCTATAGAACTCTCCACCCCAAGTCAACAGAATATACATTCTTCTCAGCACCACATCACACTTATTCCAAAATTGACCACATAATTGGAAGTAAAGCACTCCTCAGCAAATGTAAAAGAACAGAAATTATAACAAACTGTCTCTCAGACCACAGTGCAATCAAACTAGAACTCAGGACTAAGAAACTCAATCAAAACCGCTCAACTACATGGAAACTGAACAACCTGCTCCTGAATGACTACTGGGTACATAACGAAATGAAAGCAGAAATAAAGATGTTCTTTGAATCCAATGAGAACAAAGATACAACATACCAGAATCTCTGGGACACATTTAAAGCAGTGTGTAGAGGGAAATTTATAGCACTAAGTGCCCACAAGAGAAAGCAGGAAAGATCTAAAATTGACACTCTAACATCACAATTAAAAGAACTAGAGAGGCAAGAGCAAACACATTCAAAAGCTAGCAGAA
>NW_022292462.1:0-5698 GCF_002776525.5 Piliocolobus tephrosceles | reverse complement strand
AAAATTCTTTTCTTTAAGAACGTTGAATATTGGCCCCCACTCTCTTCTGGCTTGTAGAGTTTCTGCCGAGAGATCTGCTGTCAGTCTGATGGGCTTCCCTTTGTGGGTAACCCGACCTTTCTCTCTGGCTGTCCTTAAGATTTTTTCCTTCATTTCAACTTTGGTGAATCTGGCAATGATGTGTCTTGGAGTTGCTCTTCTGGAGGAGTATCTTTGTGGCGTTCTCTGTATTTCCTGAATTTGAATGTTGGCCTGCCCTGCTAGGTTGGGGAAGTTCTCCTGGATGATATCCTGTAGAGTGTTTTCCAATTTGGTTCCATTTTCCCCCTCACTTTCAGGCACCCCAATCAGACGTAGATTTGGTCTTTTGACATAATCCCATACTTCTTGCAGGCTTTGTTCATTTCTTTTTCTTCTTTTTTCTTTTGGTTTCTCTTCTCGCTTCATTTCATTCATTTGATCCTCCATCGCTGATACTCTTTCTTTCAGTTGATCGAGTCGGTTACTGAAGCTTGTGCATTTGTCACGTATTTCTCGTGTCATGGTTTTCATCTCTGTCATTTCGTTTATGACCTTCTCTGCATTAATTAGTCTAGCTGTCAATTCTTCCACTCTTTTTTCAAGATTTTTAGTTTCTTTGCACTGGGTATGTAATTCCTCCTTTAGCTCTGAGAGGTTTGATGGACTGAAGCCTTCTTCTCTCATCTCATCAAAATCATTCTCTGACCAGCTTTGATCCATTGCTGGCAATGGGCTGTGCTCCCTTGCAGGAGGAGATGCGCTCTTATTTTTTGAATTTCCAGCTTTTCTGCCCTGCTTTTTCCCCATCTTTGTGGTTTTATCTGTTGCTGGTCTTTGATGATGGTGACGTACTGATGGGGTTTTGATATCGGTGTCCTTCCTGTTTGATAGTTTTCCTTCTGACAGTCAGGACCCTCAGCTATAGGTCTGTTGGAGATTGCTTGAGGTCCACTCCAGACCCTGTTTGCCTGGGTATCAGCAGCAGAGGTTGCAGAAGATAGAATATTGCTGAACAGCGAGTGCACCTGTCTGATTCTTGCTGTGGAAGTTTCCTCTCAGGGGTGTACTCCACCCTGTGAGGTGTGGGGTGTCAGTCTGCCCCTAGTGGGGGATGTCTCCCAGTTAGGCTACTCAGGGATCAGTGACCCACTTGAGCAGGCAGACTGCCCCTTCTCAGATCTCAACCTCCGTGTTGGGAGATCCACTGCTCTCTTCAAAGCTGTCAGACAGAGTCGTTCGCGTCTGGACAGGCCTCTGCTGCTTTAGCTGAGCCCTGTCCCCAGAGGCGGAGTCTACAGAGACAGGCAGGTTTCCTTGAGCTGCTGTGAGCTCCACCCAGTTCGAGCTTCCCAGCGGCTTTATTTACCTACTTAAGCCTCAGCGATGGCGGGCGCCCCTCCCCCAGCCTCGCTGCTGCCTTGCTGTTAGATTGCCGCAGACTGCTGTGTTAGCAAGGAGGCAGGCTCCGTGGGCGTGGGACCCTCCCGGCCAGGTGTGGGATATATTCTCCGGTGTGCCGGTGTTACAGCGCAGTATTGGGTTGGGAGTTACCCGATTTTCCAGGTGTTGTGTGTCTCAGTTCCCCTGGCTAGGAAAAGGGACTCCCTTCCCCCTCGCGCTTCCCAGGTGAGGCGATTCCTCGTCCTGCTTCAGCTCTTGCTGGTCGGGCTGCAGCAGCTGACCAGCACCAATTGTCCGGCACTCCCGAGTGAGATGACCCCAGTACCTCAGTTGAAAATGCAGAAATCACCGGTCTTCTGTGTCGCTCGCGCTGGGAGATGGAGACTGAAGGTGTTCCTATTCGGCCATCTTGCTTCGCCCCCTATTTATATCTAGAGCGAGATTCTGGACGCAGAGGCTCCCAGCAGGCCCGGCTGCTCCTGCTGTTGTCGGCGCTGGACTCAGCCGCTCACACAGCTTCTTGTTCCAGCCTCTGCTTTCTAAGGAAAAACTGGAAGCTTTAACTCAATTGGTTTCTGAAAAGTTGCAACTTGGAAAAATGGAACCCTCTCTTTCGCCCTGGAATTCTCCTGCGTTTCTAGAAAAAATATATCAGGCAAGTGGCAAATGGTAACCCATTTAAGGGTCATTAATGCTGTAACTAAACCTATGGGGGCCATCCCACCTGCCATGCCTGCCCCTGCTTTAATATCTAAAAATTGGCCTCTCATAGTTTTTGATCTTAAAGATTGCTTTTTTTTTTATTGCTTTACATAAGTCGGATTGTGAAAAATTTGCTTTTACTGTACCATCTATCAATAATCAGGAGCCTGCAGCTCATTAACAATGGAAAGCAATTCCCCAGGGAATGCTAAATAGCCCTAAAGTCTGCTAGCTTTATGTTGGACAAGTGCATTCACCAGTTAGAGCCCAATTTCCCCAGGCCTATATTATTCATTTTATTGATATTTTAATTTTTGCCCCCACTGATAAAAATTAATTGACTGTTATCAAATTTTGAGCCATCATGTTACAGAGGCTGGATTACACATTGCTCAGGATAAAATTCAACAGACCACTCCTGTTCAATATTTAGGAATGGTGGTCAATAAACAGTGCATTCGACCTCAAAAAGTTCAAACTAGTAGAGATTCTTTAAATACTTTAAATTGGACAGACAGATTCAGTGTAGAATACTTCAAATTTCTGGATTGATCCGAATTTAATTGTAGTTCCTTTAAATTGGCTTGAAGTTCAGGCTGCCTTTCAACATTCAATATTGTGGCAAATTCACTTGGCTGATTTTGTTATCATTATTGACAATCATTATCCAAAAAACAAATTGTTTGATTTTATAAAAATGACATCTTGGGTGGTCCCTTGATTATCCAAACATCAGCCCATTCCTGAGGCCATTACAGTGTTCACTGATGGCTCCAGTAATGGCAATGCTGGCTATATAGGTCCTACAGAGAAGCTAATTTCTACATCTTATACTTCTGCTCAAAAGGCAGAGTTGATTGCTGTGATTACTGCCTTACAGGATTTCCCCAAACCTTTAAATATTGTCTCTAATTCTACTTAATGTGGAAAAGAGGATACGCTTGTGTTTCATCAGGAGATCATCAAACAAAAACCACAGAAAAAAGACGTCTGTGTCAGAGACTGCCCTCAGACACCGTGAGATCTATGCCACCTCATTAGAAGCTGGCACATGGGTCTGATACAATTCTCCCTGATGGCAATGGAGACCCATCTAACTAATCCCACTTCTGATTACCTTTCTTTTTCTTCTTATAAACCTAAAAATTTCACCATTTCTATTAGCCTGAAAATAACATTCCTCTGTTTTTCTCTTCCTCCTTCAGCACTCAATCTCACTATGATTCTCCTGTTTATACTTTCTGTCTCACCACTTTCCTCTCAAACTGATTTACCTGCTACACATAATTATTCTTATTGGACTTATACACCCTTTCTTCTACTTATTCGACCTCTCACCAGGATTTATGCTCCTGTGGAAATCTACACTAACAACAGTGTGTGGATGCCTGGAGCTACAGATGACCATTGCCCTGCTCAACCAGGAGAAGAAGGCACTGTATTTAATGTTACCATGGGTTATAAATGCCCCCCTGTGTGCCTCAGACATACACCTGGTTGCATTCATCTAGAAACTCAAGTCGGGGCTGCTTATCTTCTGGATAAATCAGCTACAGAGGAACTGGGACATTTGGTTTCTGGCCTCTACATTTCTCCTTTAAAACAAATGAAAGGGGGAGTATTGGAAGATACTCCATACTTTCAATATAAACCTGCAGGAGAACCATGCCCAAATATTTTGAGGACCCATCTAAAACTTTAATTTGGGAAGATTGTGTTAACTCACATGCAGTAATATTAAAAAATGACCCACATGGTTTAGTAATAGACTGGACACCAAAGGGCTATTTAAAAAAACAATTGGCCAGACGCGGTGGCTCAAGCCTGTAATCCCAGCACTTTGGGAGGCCAAGATGGGCCGATCACGAGGTCAGGAGATCAAGACCATCCTGGCTAACACAGTGAAACCCCATCTCTACTAAAAATACAAAAAACTAGCCAGGCGAAGTGGCGGGCGCCTGTAGTCCCAGCTACTCCGGAGGCTGAGGCAGGAGAATGGCATAAACCCGGGAGGCAGAGCTTGCAGTGAGCTGAGATCCGGCCACTGCACTCCAGCCCAGGCGACGGAGCAAGACTCCGTCTCAAAAAAAAAAAAAAAAAAACAATTGCTCCTCTGCTGGAAATGAATGCCTGGAAGCTACTTATTTTATTTCTATTGGGAGAATGAGAATCATCATTCTACTTTGCATAGGATGTTCAGCTCATTCTTTCCCTTAAAATGGGAAGATAAAGGCATTATCCCCATGAGGCCTCCTATGATACTCCCCATTCTGAGCCCAGAACACCCAGAACTTTGGAGATTGGCTATTGCCATGTCTGGACTGCTAGTATTGGAAGGGGAAACTATTCTGTCTGTTGTACCCACTACTGCCCCCTTCTCTCAGTATCAACGTAGATCCAGACATTCTGCTTCACTTACCTCCAACCTGACTGTTCTCATACAGAGTTGTGTTAAGCCTCCTTACATGTCATTAGTGGGAAATATCAAAATTTGGACGAACAATCAAACTGTCCAATGCATTAATTGTCATTTATACACTTGTATTAACTCCCATTTTGACTCCAGGAAAAGTGTAATGTTGGTCTGAGTTCAAGAAGGAATCTGGATTCCGGTAACTTTGCCCAGACCCTGGGAATCCTCCCCCTCGATACATTTAATTAATGAAGTGTTACAGTGAATTCTGAAAAGATTTAAGAGATTTGTTTTCACTTTAATCTCTGTGATCATGGGCCTAATTATAGTCACTGCACTGGCCACCACTGCCGGAATGGTGTTACTGCACTGGCCACCACTGCTGGAATGGCGTTCCATCAGTCTATTCAAGCAGCTCATTTTGTTAATAATTGGCAAGCCATTTCACCCAAATGTGGAATTCTCAACAAGACATTCATCAAAAATTGGCTAATCAAATTAAAAATTTAAGATAGTGTGTTATTTGGCTTGGAGATCGCGTAGTGAGTCTCAAACATCACATGAAACTGCAGTGCGAGTGGAATACCTCTGATTTCTGTATCACCCCCATATTTCCATAACGAAACTGATCATTCATGTGAAATGGTCAAAGGACACCTTCTGAGTAGGGAAGATAATTTATCATTGGACATAACTAAATTAAAGAAACAAATTTTTGAAGCCTCTCAAGCTCACTTATCCATTGTGCCTGGAGCTGAGGCATTAGATCAGGTTGCAAAAGTTTTTATGGACTGAACCTCATGATTTGGATTAAGTCTATTGGGGGTTCAACTGTAGTACATTTGGGAATTATGTTTCTCTGTTTAATTGGCTGGTTTTTAGTGTGCCAGACCTGTCAAAGAATCCTGCATCAAAATCGAGAGAATGAACAAGCCTTCATCGCCATGGAACATTTATATATAAAAAAAGGGAGAGATGTTGCGGGAAGTCAGTGACCCTGAATGGAGAGACTGGCTGAAGCTGGGGCAGAAGAACATAAATTGTGAAGATTTCATGGACATTTTATTAGTTTACTAAATTAATACTTTTATAATTTCTTTTTTTTATTATTATACTTTAAGTTCTAGGGTACATGTGTATAACGTGCAGGTTTGTTACATA
>NW_022292457.1:0-3235 GCF_002776525.5 Piliocolobus tephrosceles | reverse complement strand
AAGAAGAAAACAACATTCAACTAGGGAGAGTTATACTGATAATAAAGCTCTTAAAATTCAAAATATCTTCCTCTCCCTTTGTAGTTACCACAGGCTACACAATGCCCAGAGATGATTCATTATGCAAAAAATATCACAGCTTTAATAACTTACTTTGGGAAAAACTAATGAGAAAGCAAATTGGAAGGTGAGCCTTCATCTTTGCTTTTTTTTTTTTTGACTTTGAAAAAATCGGATTTTATTTTCTGAATCAAAAGGAAGTATTTCATGTTAAATTTAGACTGTTGGCCGGGTGTGGTGGCTCACGCCTGTAATCCCAGCACTTTGGGAGGCCGAGGCAGGTGGATCACAATGTCAGGAGATCGAGACGATCCTGGCGAACACGGTGAAACACTGTCCCTACTAAAAATACAAAAAAATTAGCCGGGCTTGGTAGCAGGCGCCTGTAGTCCCAGCTTCTCAGGAGGCTGAGGCAGGAGAATGGCATGAACCCAGGAGGCGGCGGAGCTTGCAGTGAGCAGAGATCGTGCCACTGCACTCCAGCCTGGGAGACACAGCGAGACTCCGTCTCAAAAAAAAAAAAAAAAGAAAAAAAAAATTTAGACTGTTTAGCTTTCCACTATGTCAAGATACTTTCCAGATACTACCAGTAATCAGAACTGTGTAAAAGTGAACAATCAATATCATGCTTTAAAGAAAAAAGTTTAAATGTAAGACGAATTATTGGGGACATTACTGAATGTATTTCTAAGAAACCCTTCTCAAAGGTCAAAGTACTGGCAATTGTAATTTAAAAATTTATAATTTTTAATTACTGGAAATTTAAGTAACAATAGTTTCAAGAGCTAAGAATCAGATTGCTTTTTAACAACAGAACTTTTTTTCCCCGGGGATTCATACTTGACAACCACTCCACCTAAACCTAACACTCCAACCAAATCCCAAATTAAAATGCATTATTTCACCTTGGAATAGCAACATTATAAAATGGAATTTCTAAATTACAATACATATAAATAATACATCATTTTTAACTGTCACATTTACCAGAATTATTAAATCAAAAACAAATTCTACATTCAAGGGACAAACGATAAATGCTTTGTTTTAGGAGTCCATTCCATTCTTTGTTGTTTGCTACTCCCATATTTTAAAATTATGATCAAAGGACCAAGGGCAAGTCAACCCCATTTCCCTGAACCCAACTGCCAGTAGGTGCTGGCCTTACATACGTGTCCTTTAACAAGCCCCGTTCTCAAAAGGCTGGGGGTATTTATATAAGAACTTATTCCAAAGTGACTCTAAAATCCACATTCCCAAGATCTACTATGGGCTGTTCATGTGTTCTGAGGCATGTCCAACATGCAGGCAAACTTATCTGTTCAAATTGAGGTAAAACAGACAAAAAACACAATATTAACAGAAGCTACACAATTAAAACTAACCTTCTGCTGCTTATTTAAGCTAATTATGTATTCTTACAAAACAGAGACCCTCAGGTCAATAATGTCTTTGATTTTAGTTACCCCCAAATTAAGCCTCTTCCTTCAAAGCCATTATTAGTTAACAAAAGTTTTAAAATGAAGAAAAATATTTTTTCCAGAACCTGTATTTTGTAGTGTGATACAATTTCTTTTTATTTTTCAAACTGAGAAATAACTCAAATATTGGTACTATTTGGCATATTTTTCAGATACCAAGGAATACCTACAGGATTCATAAATAGGATTTTCTGACACTGGCAGGAAAGTCTGCTAACATTTACAAAATACCAAAGACTCCTCTTTGAAACTTCAAAGATAGCTGAGAATTATCAGTTATGATTAGTTTTTTAGTACAAATAACACATTTAAATCTTGATTTTTTTTTTTGGCCAACATTTTAAACAGTCAAATTTCATTCTACTTCCAGTTTTCAAAGCAAAACAAATAGAAAAACTAATGAAAATTACCCAACTAGCAACAAGTCCCGTATTCCAATGTTATTTTAAAACCAATTATAACCTACTGTCAGTAATTATTTGTAAGTACCTGCTTCTTTTATTAAGCACTGGTCACTTATATAAAAGAATAAATTGCAAGAATGACCCTTGGCAATGGGTCACCTTAATGCTTCTGGAATAAACAGAAGCATTAACAAAATACCAGATCGTAAGCACTTTTAAACCTGTAATTTGAATTACAAAAGGATTTTTAAATGTTACTTTTCCACTGATAGATTGCAGGGAGTCTAGTCCCAGCTAACATAGTTGATTTTAAAAAAACACATAAATCCCTAAGCCACATAGTAATGGAATACTACACTTGTGCTTTTTATATCTCATGGAAACAGCTCCAGGCAGAGCACAAGTAGAAGAAAACCTGCCAAATCAAAGTACAGTAAATAAAGTTCCTCTATGTACTCCAGAGAGAAAAACTCAAAAATAAAAATCAGAAGACCACCCACTGTTACCCCCTCACCCCAACAAAAACTACCCAAAACACTTTCGTTTGGAACCTAACATTTCCCTAAGATGTTCACAGGAGAAGCTTTAAGGTACTTAAAGCCGCAGCAGTACAGTTGAAAGCGCCACACTGCAGAGGAAATGCTCTAAAGGGTTCAGCAGCTTCCCACCCATCCCGAACCACCCCCCATACCAGTAATATGCAAAGGCTCCTGTTAGTTTTTTTTTCTTAGGCTAATAAAGGCATACTACCTAGTGTGCTAAAGATTACAACTAGCAGCATTAGAGCAGTAAAGCGACTCGCCCGGCTAGTTTTTTTGTAGTTTTTAGTAGAGACGGGGTTTCACCGTGTTAGCCAGGGTGGTCTCGATCTCCCAACCTCGTGATCCGCCCGTCTCGGCCTCCCAAAGTGCTGGGATTACAGGCTTGAGCCACCGCGCCCGGCTAAATGCTCACTTTGAAGAAACAAAGCAGCAGACAGGACCCTTAGCCCTTTTGTCTATGTAGGGAAGCAGTTGAATGAAACTCAGATTTACCCACATTAACAAAAATTTAACAAAGCTTCCCCAAGACACCAGAATAAAACTTGACCTTTCCAGTCAAAAGCCACAGAGAGGCCTCTTCCATGTCCTGGAGTTGAATGAGATCCAAGATTCGCAACAAAGGAAAAAAGAAAGCATTACGGGTGTGATGCAAACAAGCTTTGGAATTTTCAAACAGTCACACCAAGTTTCTGCAGCACAAAGGCACCCTTTTCCTGGTACTCTTGTCGGGTCATCCAAAAGTTGTCTT
>NW_022292456.1:0-2686 GCF_002776525.5 Piliocolobus tephrosceles | reverse complement strand
ACATATATATATATTTTTTTTTTTTTTTGTTGTTTTTAATTGTATATAACATTGCATATTTAATATTTGCATGACTTCATATAAGCTCATGTTTTATTGTTTTTAAATAATATATATTATACCTAGCTTTTTTAATTTTTTTTTTTAAAAACTGTACAGATCTGTGTACATATTTATTGGCTATTTAAAAACAAATTAATTAAAACTTGAGTAAAATGAGACCACATACGCTTTACGTAAACATGTCATTTAATGTGAAATAGCAACAGTCGTGTTGTCCACTTAAATAAGATGTGAAATGTTTTGGGATGTTACTATATAAGCGCTATATATATATATTATCGAATAATGCAAACCTGAAATTAAATATACCTAAAAAAATATAAAATATTTAAAAAAAAAAAAAATGTAAAATATTAATATGTATGCTTACACCATGAGTAAATATATATGTATACAAAATATATCACGCGGATTTATAATGTTATAGCCACGCGCCAGTTTTACGAGTACAAACACGTTTTAAGCATTTATTCATTCATATCACGCTTAATTAGAAAAGTGTAGGAATAGTATAGGAAGTTAAAGTTGTACATTTGGTAACCAATGAAAAAATAACAAATAAAAAAAAAAAAAAAAAAAAAAAAAAACCCTTTACGTTTTTTCTAGAAAAATGTTTTTTTTTTGTTTTTAAAAAGTTTAACTAAAATAGAACTGTGATATACTTGAAAAAATAGTTACGATAAACACATATATATATATATATATATATATATATATACTTATTTGTATATCATGAGTAAATATCATTTTTTGCCAAAAAATGTTATATCTTATTTTTTCCTATATACACATAATAAAAAAAAAAAAAATCAACGTTATGTTTATAATTTTTTTTCTTTTTTTTTTTTTTTATTTTGTATCAATTTAATTCATTAACTTTTTTAACTATTTCAAGTGTTAGTACTATGGAAAAACCTTTTTCAAAATATTTGTATAAATATATTAGTGTAATTCAATTAAACATATGTTGAAAATTTGTTTTTTAACACATTTTTTTGTTTATATTTATGTCGGTACCTATACATGTTCGCATATTTTGCAAAATCTAAGATTTGTTCTTTGATTCATCTTCATGCGAACACATCGGTAGAAAATGTTATGCAAAACAAAAATAAGATTAAAAAAAAAAAAAAAAAAAATTCGTAGGAAGAAACTTTTAATTCGGTAGAGCAATATATATATGCACACATGTATCTATTTTTTTTTTTTACATTTTTGCTTTCCATCAATATATGTAAAGTTTTGAATATGCAATAATGTACATTATTTATAGTAAAAAGAAAATATATATTTGTTTTATTTTATTTTATTTTTTTTTTTTGTAAATAACAAAAAAAGGTATAGGAGAGAAAAATAAAATTATAAAATTTTGGTGTTAATTTGTTCTTAAAGAACTCTTATTTTTTAAGAAAAAGTTCCTTCATGCGTTACGTGGACAGCATGTATTAAATATGCAACACTTTATTTACATATGCACATGTGAATAAATTAACATACATCTTAAAGTTAAATATGTAGATTATTTAAAACGTGTATAAAGGTAAAGCATATATGAACCACTCATGAAACGCTTATGCGCCAATCATTCAGTTATACATATCTTTTATAAAGCTACCTATGAGTTTATTATGTTGTTTATTATAAAAAATAATATAAGTAAATCTTTGTTACCTGTTCACGTTTAAGCTACATATATATATTTATATATTTATTTATTTGTTTATTTATTTATTTGTTTATTTGTTTATTTGTTTATATATTTGTTTATTTATTTATTTATTTATTTATTTATTTGTTTATTTGTTTATATATTTATTTATTCACTTATTTATTTATTTATTTATTCATTCATTTATTTATTCATTTATTTGTTTATATATATATTTATTTATATATAAATTATAATGATTACTAACATATAATAAGCATAATATTATTACATATAATGTGCCCTACCTGATTTTACTGATATTGTAGTGCTCAACTTCGTTTAAACGTTATATAATATTCTCATTTATTTTCATAAATGACAATTATATCAGTACTTTTTTTAAAATCAACAAGGAAAAAAAATAAAAAAATATTTAAAATATATTGCAGAACATATTTTGTTTTTTTTATTAAAAAAATACTTAAAATATAGAAAAACAAAATTTTTTTTTTTTTTTTTTTTTTTAAGCAAAACGCAAAGTACTAGGAATTCATAAATCCTGATGATATTTTATGAGTTAATAAAAAAAAAAATGCTTATAAAATAAAGATATCGTATATACTGTATTATATATGTTGTAACAAAATAAGTATTGTGATTTTTTTAAAGATGTATTATTAAAGTACCATATTTTTTTGAAGGCATAGAATTAATATGTATATAATGTGTGCTTAATGTTTAAATATATATGATATATATTGTATATGTATATGTATACATACCTTTTTTTTTAATTTTTTATCATTGCACGTATTTATTTTTTATTTTATTTTATTTTTTGAAATAAAATTTACTATCATTAAAAATGATGCGGTTTTTGTTTTTCTTGTTTATTCTACTAGATATTATTTTGTTTTTAATTATTACTTTCTTACAATTTTATTAAATTATATTATATTTAACTTTTACTAT
>NW_022292451.1:0-1862 GCF_002776525.5 Piliocolobus tephrosceles | reverse complement strand
ATCGTTTATATACCCTAGGGTCTATTGCCTGTTTTTTTTTTTTTTTTGTCTATTGTCCCGTTTGGCATTTATTGTCCTGTTAGTGTTTGTCAAAGTTTCGTATGTCCGGTCATCAATACTGCCTAAGGCGTCTGGGCAAGGACTTCTTCAAGGTCCTCAGTGCTGGTTTTCTATCACAGGAGGTTAAAGTTGTCTTGCGTCATTTGCGCTGGCCATCCCAGTCCTGCCTTTTCTGTCAGAAACAAATCAGGTGTTGTTAAGGGAACGAGTGTGGGAAACATTCGCCTGTTTAGGATTCTTGGCACCATAAAAGTTGCTGATGTTTAGGTTGTCACACCCCACATCCAAGTGACTGGACCAACTCCACATTAGACCAGTGGTGGATTCAAAATAGCCACCCTGCAGACCTCCTTGCTCACCTCTTCTGTCATCCTGTAACTTTTCCCGTGCCCTTAAATAGGGAAGTCCATGGTGACCACTACAGTGGGGAGCCAGCTGTATGCTTCCTCATAGATACCGGGGCAGAGCACTCGGTACTGCAGACACCCTTAGGCAGTGTCTCTAATAAAAGAGTGACTGTACAAGGGGCTAC
Organism: Piliocolobus tephrosceles; assembly: GCF_002776525.5. Taxonomy (NCBI): domain Eukaryota; kingdom Metazoa; phylum Chordata; class Mammalia; order Primates; family Cercopithecidae; genus Piliocolobus; species Piliocolobus tephrosceles. The sequence goes on along the minus strand of NW_022292451.1, from coordinate 1,270 downwards.
TGGAACTAGTCAGGAATATCGTGTCACACACTCATGAGAAGTGAGTTTGGGCTCACCTTACACTGGGAAGCACAGCGCCCCCCACTGCTCAACTTCTGCTAACTATCCCTCTGTCGGAGGAACGTGGCTATAGATTCTAGTCTTTTTCACGCGGGGTCTCCCCCTGTCACCCAGGCTGGAGTGCAGTGGCCGGATCTCAGCTCACTGCAAGCTCCGCCTCCCGGGTTTATGCCATTCTCCTGCCTCAGCCTCCCGAGTAGCTGGGACTACAGGTGCCGCCACCTCGCCCGGCTAGTTTTTTGTATTTTTAGTAGAGACGGGGTTTCACCGTGTTAGCCAGGATGGTCTCGATCTCCTGACCTCGTGATCCGCCCGTCTCGGCCTCCCAAAGTGCTGGGATTACAGGCTTGAGCCACCGCGCCCAGCCAGAGGAACGTTTTTTAGTTTCACCATCACAACCACTGGAGAATAACACTAATCCTCTCCTGTTGGACTTACAGACACTCTTTCCCTGAGTTTAGGCTGAGTCAAACCCCCAGGACTGCCTAAGCCCCATCTGCCAGTGGTTGTAGAACTCCTGGCTACTGCCTTGCCAGTCCAGGTAAGGCAATATCCTGTGAATCAGCGGGCTAGGCAGGGGATGGATCCCCATATTCAGTGACTGTTACCAGCTGGCATACTCACACCATGTCAGTCCACCTGGAATACTCCATTTTTGCTGATCCAGAAACCCAGAACAAATGATTACAAATGATTACTGGCCGGCACAGGACTTAAGGGAGGTTAACAAGTGAACAGTTACAATCCATCCAACTGTCCCTAACCCTTATACTCTACTCAGCCTGCTCCCACCAGAATATACAGTACACATTGTCCTTGACCTAAAGGATGCCTTCTTTGCTATTCCTCTGGCCCCCAAAAGCCAACCAATCTTTGCTTTTGAACGGACAGATCCTGGCTTGGGAAACACCACCCAACTGACCTGGACTCGTTTGCCTCAAGGGTTTAAAAATTCCTCTACCCTCTTTGGGGAAGCCCTCCAGCAGGATCCTGTACCGTTCCGAGCCAGTCACCCTAACCTCACACTTCTTCAGTACATGGATGATTTTTTTTTTATTGTTTTTTATTTTTTATTTTTTGAGTCAGAGTCTCGCTCTGTCGCTCGGGCTGGAGTGCAGTGGCCGGATCTCAGCTCACTGCAAGCTCCCCCTCCCGCGTTTACACCATTCTCCTGCCTCAGCCTCCCAAGTAGCTGGGACTACAGGCGCCC
>NW_022292450.1:0-3305 GCF_002776525.5 Piliocolobus tephrosceles | reverse complement strand
TTTTAATAAAGGCATTGTTTACAATGATATGGGTACAAGTTTAGGAAAGCCAGAAAGGGAAATATAGTATCCTGGAGTTTATAACTATGGAAAACTCCCAGTATCTCTTGACCTAATGGGAAACTCATGACAGCTGTGTGTAGAAGGCCACCTGATAAAAGGTATGACCCTTGGTGGGGGAAGATGGCAAACAAATAGATAACAAGTGTGCAGGAAGGTGGGAAGGAAGTGTCTCAACTTTGCTTTTCTTCTTTCTGTATCTCCTGCCAGTGGCTTTCACTGCACTGACAGATACAATCAGAAGCCACAGGGCAAGGAAGGTATTGAGGATCAAGAGCTCTTTCAGGCAGTCGTTTTAGTTCAGTTTCCCAGGACACAGAGCAGTGTGGAGAAGAGTGGAGACTGGATCCGGACAGACGAAAGGAAGTTATACAGCACAACACACACGTCAGTGTTCAATAGCAGAAAGGAGGTCCGGGTAAGTTCATACTTGTTTGTATAGAATGATTTCTCCAAAATGGGTAAATGAAAAATTTTAATACCTGCAATCTAGTATTTTTAATATAAAATATACAATGTGACCATATACTTCTAAATCTACATATGTAGTTATTTCAGTGAAAATATATACCTTAAATTGTTAACAGTAGTCATCATTCCTGTAGCAGTAGTTAGTGGATATGGGTAGAAAATTGAGAGGGATTTTATTCATCTGGATTTTGAAGTTTACAATGAACGTGCATTTATGTATCAAATTTATTTAACAAATTTAAGTTTTTTACATCAGTAAAATTACTAAAATTCTATAGAGCAGTTGGGCAAGGGGCAGGAGCAAAATTTATATTATGATAAATAATAATGTATCTTCTAATATATACAATATAGAGAATCAGAATGAGGAAATGATGGAAGCCTGCTTATTAATTAATTATTGAATTATGAATTGAATTAAAATATGAATTGAATTATAAATTGAATTCAACTATGAATTGAATTATAAATTGAATTCAACTATGAATTGAATTATAAATTGAATTCAACTATGAATTAAATTGTGAATTATGAGTTATAAATTGAATAACAAGAAATAGGTAATGAGGGTGGCTGCCACCAGTCTAATTCTGAGGTTTGAAAAGTTTTACAGTGGAAAACAGGTACATACATACTTTCAGTAAGTAATGGTGTTTAATTGTATGCAATTTCTCCAATTTTTTTAAGTGACTGTGAATTTTTTAGGAAATAAACGTTATTTGGACCTAAGTGTTTACTAAACAGGATTTCTTTCTTTTGGCTTAGGGGTACTATGAAAAAAATCACTGAGATACTAAGGGCACGGTAAACACAAAGGTTGAAAACCTCAGATCTAAAGTATTAAAATCATTCTCGGGCAAATCACAAAAGTTCTACGTACATATTTCTAAAGATATAAGCATGTTAACTGTAAACTTATTCTACCTCTAGATTATCAAATGGCACTTCACTCTTTTACTATTTTTTTCTTTCTAATTTTTTCTGGCAGGCAATTCATTTACATGGAATCCTCTTTTTTGTAATTTGTATCTAGATGAAATATTTTGGGACTCATTGAGTGTAAATAGAAAGAGCTGATGAGAACCCATGCCTTTCTCCCGCCATCCACTCAGTTTATTTCCCTAACGTTTGCTAATCACTTGTGATTCATTTGCAAAGAAAATACACTAATATGCATAGTCTAGCAGAAAGCAGGTGTTAAGCATTGTACTGTGAAATTATACTAGTTGATACCATGCACAGGAACATTAACAGAAATATAAAAAGAGGAAATTACATCAGGTTGTAACGTAGTGCTCAAAACTAGGAATCAGAACATGATCTGTGCCCCATCTAGCTACCTGATCACGGGCAATCATTGACTGTTCTGAGCCTCAGTTTTGTTTTCACAGAGAACTGAATCAATCTAACAGTAATTGACCAGTTTCTTGAGGAACTTAAGGACCAGGATAAAATAATACGTAGTTGCAGTTGCTACATAATCTATTAGGTCAAATTAGACATACAGTTACTTAGATATATGTATAGCTACTTATTTTAGAAACGCCTGAGGATTCCAGAAAATTTTCAAACTCCTTAATTTGGCACACTTGGCCTGGCCTAGCATTTTGTCAATTAGCCATGACTTATTTTCACAATTCTGACTTCTACCACAAACCGTACCAGATTATTCCTAATTTAAATTACAATGTTATGTAGTTTCACTTTTCCATGCTTTGACTTTAATAAGTGATTTTAAATATATTAATGAGTGAAGAATATCTATATAAAATCTGATAATGAGTGATGGAATGTATTAGAAATGTGAGGGAATCAAAATCTGCTATAGGAATTCAGAAAATGTGAAGATTAATTTCTATGAGAAATGAGTTTTAAAAAATGATATCTGAACTAAACCACAGAGATGGGTAAAAGCTACAGCAGCAGAGACTATATGAGGGCTTTAAAACTAGAGGAATACCCTACGTGTGGAATAACTCAGGCATATGCCTGCTTTCAAGACTTTATTAAATTTTTTCTTGCTAACTATGCCTTTTCTAATCTAGCTTATAATCTATTCAATTCACAACCATGAACATTTGCTAGACATAAATGAGGTAGTCTTCAGCTCACAGGAATTCTTCTGTTCTGGGAATTTTCCCATGGTAGCCAAGTTTCTCCTCCCTGATATCACTCTCCCTATCCTCCTATGACCCTGGCTGATTGTTGCTGTTATTACCAATGAGTGTTGGTAGCAACAATTGCAGCTGTGCTGGAAACATTTTATTAACCAGATTCAACCTTTGCCCTTCTCCAGTCTGCCAATAAGATGGTCAAGGAGGAATCATAGTAGTTTAGTCAGAAGAAATGATTGATATTGAAGGGTATTTTTTCCCCCGAGATGGACTCTTGCTCTGTAGCCCAGCCTAGTGTTCAGTGGTGTGATCTCGACAACCTCAGCCTCCTGAGTAGCTGGCATTACAGGCACCCGCCCCCATGCCCAGCTAATTTTTGTATTTTTAGTAGAGACATGGTTTCACTTTGTTGGCCAGGCTAGTCTTGAACTCCTGACTTCAACTTACGTGCCCACCTTGGCCTCCCAGTGTACTGGGACTAAAGATGTGAGCCACCACACCCCGTACTGGAGTTTTTATCTACTTTACTTCCTTACTGTATGGTATCTCTTAAACTTTGCTCCCCTAGGGGGAAAAAAAAACCAACAAAAAAACCAGCTCTTGTCAAGAGCAAATTCACTATAAAATTTTCTCTTCTTGGAATCTTTGCTTCCTTTCATC
>NW_022292449.1:0-1884 GCF_002776525.5 Piliocolobus tephrosceles | reverse complement strand
CCTTACTTACAGTTAATTTTATTTTTCCCACCAAATTACCCAGTCCTGCAATTTTATGTAAACCAGATCGTGTCATTGTTCTACTCAAAATCTCCAGTTAGCTTTAACTCTTACTCCTCCTCTGAGCATTACTCAATGTCTTATTCTTAGTGAAGCCTTCCCTAATAAACCCAAGTGAAACTGCAATCTGCTCACCCACCCAGTCTGACTTTCCTCTTTCTCTTCAAATACTTACTACCTTGTCATATGTGGTGTATTTAATTTACTTTTTCAATTGTCTGTCTTTCGTTATAAAAATGAGAAGGTAAAATCTTTAGATCTGGACTTTTCTTTTTTACTGTCCCAATCTAGAACACTCAAAAGAGTGTCACACAGTGAGTACTCAAAAACATTTGTTGAATAAATGGCTAAACTACTTTTATTGTGTCATTCAAATCCTCTGCCTTATTTATTATTTTATTCTTTTGCTGATTTCTGAAAATTCTGTGTTAAATGCTGCCATTGTGTTTCTAGAATTGGCAATGCCTCACTTTCTGCTTCTGCTTTATATATGTGGTAGCTCTTGTCTTACATGATTAAAGTTTAATGATTTATATTTTCTTATATTACCTTTTGTTAATATGGCATTTATGATGGAATTAAAGTCTGTTTGGAGTTTCATCAACATTTTAACATTAGCTTTCTTTCATCAGCACTTGCTTTCTCCTTTTTTTTTTCTTTGAAATTTTATCTTAGGTGAGTCTGTTAAAAATAAAATAAGGCTATATGTTGTTGTTTTGTCTTTTATATCTTTTCTTTAATAGTGTGATAATCAGTGAATTTTATTAAGAAAATTTAAATTTTCAATATGTAACTGATTTGTAATGGTTAATTTCTCAAGTACATATCTTTTTATAACATTTTTTATGAATCATCAAGATAAATCAGTTATTCCTTCATCCTCTTACTCTTCACCCCATTTTCCTTCTAATAATAGATAAACTAGCATGCTGTCATTTCCTCCTGGCCCCCAATCTCCCATGTTGAGTTCATCTGGGGTTGTTTTATTTCAGTTAATAATAATTTGTTTTTAATTTATGTATAAATATTTATATTTTATCATTACATGATTATATTGCATACATATAAATGATATGTTATGAATATAGTATTTATACTTCCAAATTATTAAACATATATTTTAGTGGCTTCTATAATCTTACTATGTTTAAAACATATTTTATGACATTATTTTCTTTGGCTGTGGTATATGCTTTCAGTGCTAATTCTTTCAGAGAGAGCCGATGGGGTTTAGATTTCTTATATTAAATTTCTTACTCTTTACAAGTTCTGAACTTTCATTATGTCTTTAAAATGAACTGTTGCTATGTTCTGTTCACATTTCACATAATGGATTGACTGGTTTCAAAATTATTTTCCTTAAATCTCTGTGAATATTGCAGCATCATCTTTCAACATGTAATTTTGTTAATGAAATGTCAACATAGTTTTCCTTCTTTTGTTTTCTAGATATGGTCTTGCTCTGAAAGTTTTTAGTATTTTCATGTCCTATTGTAAAGCATGAAGCTTTGGATTCAAATCCTTGCTCTACTACTTACCTACGACTTACCAGTACATCTATTAAAAATATATTAGCCCTCTTAGATTAATCCTTGATATCTTCTAACTTTTTAGCACATTTTAAAAAATTGCTATCTGTAATTCCCTTGTCTTGGTATTTTAATTTTCTGTTTGAGTTTTATTTATTTGATTTCATTTTCAGCCTTATGTCGATTATTTTTAATTTAGGCAATGTTTATCAATTTGTCTATAATTCTTTCTGATTGCTTCATTTTCTTAATCTTTATAGTTCTTTTCTGGTTTCAATCATCTTTCAAATTTCTC
>NW_022292447.1:0-4225 GCF_002776525.5 Piliocolobus tephrosceles | reverse complement strand
CAGATGACTTACTGGCCGCATCAGTGAATCAGTGAATTCTCCTCAGGAAGAGAACCAGTTTGTCTTTTAAAAATGCTGACAGTGAAACCCAAGTGAGGACACTCACCTGCTGCACCCAGCGTGCAACCCACACTCCTTCAGTGGGCCTTTAGGAGTTGGACCCAATCTAGTTTCCCAGCCTCTTCTCCCACGACTTCACTCTACGAATGCGTCTGCTCCAGCCACCAACTTCTCTGGGCTCCTTGAAGGCACCTAACCCCTGCAGGCTGTCCTTCCCCATTTCCCACCTAACAAAACCCTTTCGACCTTCAAGGCCCAGCTCAAACACCCGCTCCTCTACGAAGCCTCCCCCAGCCCCTTGCCCAGAGCGAGCAGGTCCTTCCTCTTCACATTCACCTAACTCCTCTTGCCTGTAAGATGCCCCCTTACAAGTAACAAAGACATGAGTGTGCACCTACCTTCAAGGAGCCTCTTCCAGGAGGGGGCCTGGCTTCAATCTGCTTTTTGACATGATACTTTGCACTGAGATCCGCCCTCTCCTGCCAGGCTGTGCTCACACCAATACCAAGAGATCACGAGACGCCCTACCAGCAAATGCCCTGGAGGCACATCCCCTTCATGCCCCTGGCAGTTGTCTAATGCACACACGAGATGAAAGCAGCTCTCGGGTGGCCTGTTGCAGGGCACAGCACAGTTCTGCCTATGCCAAGGCAGATGCTGGGCCCTTCCCTATTGTGCTCAGCACATACCCGTTCTCCAGGGCACCTTTCCTGGGCATTAATTCATCCAGGCAGTTAATATGGATTGCACAGCCTGCTGTGTGCCAGGTACCATGTGGACCCCACCACCCATGCCCAATGCAGGCCCCTCTAGTGGGCAACCCTTGCTCCACACCTCCCTGCTGGGCTGCTCAAGACTGTCAGGTCGGGCTCAACCTGCTCTCCAGCCCTGCTTCCTTCCTGTCCCTTTCCTGAGGGTTAGTTAGCCCCGGTAAACCTTTGGTCCTGCCAACTCCCTCTCACAGTCTGCTTCCTGGAGGACCCAATCTGAGACAGTGGGTTCCAGAGTGGTCCGAGAAAACAGGTGGTAAGATGGGGTCTTGGTACAGGATTGTCCTGCATCTGCCCAACTGGCAACGAGGTTCCCATCTTCGGGGACATGGGGCACTCAGGTGGCTCTAGGGACAAGATGGCAGGCTCGTTGCTAGACCTTTGATGTTAGAACTTTTGCCGGGATGGCCGGCTTGTGAAGAGGAAGTTCCTGGAAGGCGACGAGATCCAGGCAGGGCAGATGCCTGGAAATGAAAACTCAGGGAATGGACAGTGGTATGTTTCCTGAGTGACCCACGGGGATTAATGAGAGGCCAAGGGCAATTAACAAACATCTAAAAATTAAGCAGAAACACTGGAGTCTTCCTGGTAGTTTACAAAGTAGCTCCCGACCCAGGCAATGGGCAAGCAGCAAAGTCTGAAGAACAAACCCAGGACTTGCTAAGGTGGCTGAACTCCAAAGACAGTTGAACGCTCAGCCAAGGCAGGTCTGTCATGCCAATGACACAAGTCCTGTTGGGAAAACCCGCATCCCTGATACATGGAACGGGCACATCTAGGAGAAGGTCTCTGAATATCTGGTGTCCCTAGATGCCCTTGAAACTTCTGAGCTTGCAGCATCAGCCCACCCCTCCCATGAAGCACTGCAGGCACCCTATCCCGAAGGAGAAATAAATAACACAAGAATTTTCCCCACAGGTGTCCTCCCTCCCAGGAGTGGCCCTCACCTTATCACTGGCTGCCAGGGAGGGTGATCAACAGTCCCAGTTTGCTGAGGGACTTGCAGTGCTAAAAGCCGGCGAGTCCCAGGGAAGCAGGAGGAATTGGTGAGCTGACCGCTACACCCGTGACTAGAGTGAAGGTGCAGCACAGAGCTGCGCAGGCAGGGTGTGCTGGGTCTGGGAAGGGGAAAAGCGATGACACCCCTGAGGAGCTGCAGGATCAGCATGCACCTGCAGCGGCCGCGGGGTCCCTGTGGGATGGGACCCGGATGCAGCTCAACCAGTGGGGGCCGGAAACAAAAACTACATAAGGGACTTGGAGACACTCTGCTGCTCAACACAACTGAATGCCCTGGTAGGGAGCCGAAGGGATGGGGCAAACCTGTGGATGGCATGGGATGGGCATCCGTGATGGTCCAGGCCTGAGTGACGGTGAAAGGCCCGAATTGTCACGGCAGATGGTGAAGGAAGGGATTCAAAGGCTAAGCAAAGTGAGCTTGCTGGAACTGGACAGAAGAGGTGAGGCCAGAAGACACCCTGGAGGATGACGTTTCAGGAGAGGGCCCAGAGGACACATGCGTCAGCAAGGGCATCAGGAACGTGCTGGAGAGAGGGCGCCAGCGTCCCTCAGAGATCCAGCGCGGGAATCCTCTGCAGGCCAGGGTTGACCACAGGAGAGTGTCTTACAGAACGGGGCACACCGAGAACTGGAGCCTGATAAGGGCGCTGCAGCCTCCGCCTCCTCATTTCCTTTTCTTCCTCTCCTCCCCTCTTCCTCCCCTCCTCATTCTCTCTTCCTCCTCTCCACCTCCTGTCCTTCTTTCTTCCTCATTTCCTCCTCTTCCTCTCCTCCTCCTCCTCTCCTCCTCCCCCTCCTCCTCATCCTCTCCTCTCTCTTCTCTCTTCTTCCTCCTCCTTTTTCCTTCTCATTTCCTTCTCTCTTCCTCTCCTCCTCTTCTCTCTTCCACCTCCTCCAACTCTGTTCCTGCTCCTCTGCTCTCCACTCCTCCCCCACCTCCTCCTCCTTTTCCTCTGCTCCTCTTATTCTATTTCTCCTCTTCGTCCTTTCCTCCTCCTCCTCTCCTCCTGGTCCTCCTTCCTTCTGCCTCCTCCTCTCTGCTTCCTCCTCTTCTCCGCCTCCTCCTTTCTTCCCCACCTCTCCTGTTCCTCCAAATCTCCTCCTCTTCCTCTCCTTCTCCTCCTGCTCCTCTCATCCTCTCCTCTTCCTCCTACACCTCTCCTCCTTTCCTCCCTCCTCCTATTTCTCCTTCTCCCTCTCTCCGTCCTCCCCCATCCTCCTCTCCTTCTCTTTTCTCCCTCCTCTTCTCCTCCTCCTGTTCTTCTTCCTCCTCCTCCCCGCTCATCCCTCTCCTCTCCTTTTGCCCTCCTCTTTCTCATCTGCTCCGCCTCCTCTCCTCCACATCTGCCTCTCCTTTCCCTTTTCCTTCAGTCCTTCTCTCTTCCTACTCCTCCTACTCCCCCTCCTCCTCCTTACTTGCTCTTCCTGTCCTCTTTCTCTTCTTCCTCCTTTGCTCCTCCTCCTCTTGTCTCCTCCTCTCCTTTTTCTTCTCTTTTCTGCGTCCTCCTCTCCTCCTTCACCTCTTCTCCTTGGTCTCATCTCCTCCTCCTCCCCTGCTCCTCCTTCCACCCCCCCCTCTCTTCCCCTTCCCCTCCTTTCTTCCCTCCTGCTCCCCTCCAGCTCCTTTTCCTCCACGTCACCTGTCTCCTCCTGCTGCACCACACGTTCACGCGGCCCTGTGTGAGTCCAGGGCAGAAAAGGAAAGCTAAAAGGCGGACAAATGAGTACAAGAGAGCAAAGAAGGGAGCCCTCTCTAACCTAGTGGGCAGGGCTCTGGACACATGGGAGCACCTCCTCCTTGGGGGAGCGGCCACAGCCTCCAGACGGAGGAGCAGCGGCACACTCCACGACCTCTGGAGTTACTTACAATTCGGAGTGCTTAGGTGAATACTGAGTCCAAAACAGCCCTGCAAAGAGACGAAGAACAAGCCCCTGAGCGGACGAGGTCTCTGAAATACAAAAAACCAACATGGGGTTTGAGGCAGAATTCAGAAACACCTCCTACAACTCCATACCAACAAAACAAGTGACTCAATAGAAAAATGAGAAAAATCCATTTCCTAGACGAGGAAGGCAGGCCAAACAAGAAGTATCTGAAGGGAAACCGTGAATGAGGGTCAAAGCGGTCCCAGACTGGCCGTGCCCCAGAACACTAGGCTGGATCAAACGTGAACCCTCTCCAGAACAGGGCAACTTCCTCCTGGGCCTCAGAGTCACAGAAGCACAGCGAGGGGAGGTGGCTGCACTCTGGAAAGTCCCAGTGGAGAGGCAAGGGAAGAGGAAGGGGGTGACAGGCTCAGAAAACAGGAGGAATCACACAGAAATCACGATGAGCAAAAAAGAATGCTTCCCTAGGGGAGCATGTGGGCAGAAGA